>NC_058414.1:27812499-28055179 GCF_002201575.2 Neomonachus schauinslandi | reverse complement strand
AAGAAAGAAAGAAAGAAAGAAAGAAAGAAAGAAAGAAAGAAAGAAAGGAAGGAAGGAAGTAGTCTTCTTGCTCACCTCTGGGTGTTGTGGTGCTTGGTATCTTATTTGTATCTATATCCTATTTTTACTTGTTGAACATCTATCTTATCCATTAGCATAAGGGTTGGCAAACTATGGCTCATGGTTCAGCCTGTTGCTTGTTTTGTAAATAAACCTTTACAGGAACATAGCTACACCTGTTTGTTTATGTGTTAACTATGGCCACTTTTGTGCTAAAATGGCAGAGTGAAGTCCTTGCAACAGAGACCATAGGATATTTAAAGCCTACACGATTTAGAATCTGGACCTTTATAGAAAGTTTGCTGACCCCTGCCTTATATTACAGGCTTCTTGAGATCAGTCAGTCGTTCTCTTTTAGACACCACTGTATTCCAGATACCTAACATAGTACCATGCATAGTTGGTACTTAGCTATTATTTCTTCAATTAATGTTGAATGATTTAGTATTGGAAATAATGTGATTAAAAACTTTTTTTCGTATTAAAAAATAAACAAAATCTTCCTTTTTAAAGATTTATTTATTTGAGAGAGAGAGTGCACATGTGCGCATGCAAGCTGGCGGGAGGGCAGAGGGCGAGGGAGACAAGCAGACTTTCCCTTTCCGCTGAGTGGGGAACCCCTGCAGGGCTCATCCCAGGACCCTGAGATCATGACCTGAGCCGAAATCAAGAGTCAGACATTCAACAGACTGAACCACCCAGGCGCCCCTAAACACAGTCTTTTTTGTGAGTGCGCTTGTTTTTTCTTCTAAATTGCTTGATTTTAATTATTTGAGTTAGACTTATTTCCCATTATTTCCATTTGTTATGCAAATTTAAAGCAACACAGAGAATTCTCTCTAGTAAGTCTCTAACTATTGCTGAAGTAATAAGAAATAGTTCTGTGTGTTTCGGGCCCCTCAATTAAATTCACAGAAAACCCTAGAATGTGGTGAGTTTAGTTCTCCTGTGTCTGCTGGCATAGAGGTATCGCTCCCCACTATTTCTTGGCATGGCACCACTGTAGAGAGTATTTCCAATACTATTCCAAATCACCTTTCCTCCCATTATTATAGATATAGTATTGTGTGTCCTTTGAGGTTGGGCCTCCGTCTTCTGTTGTATTACCTTGAATGTGACCCATTTGAACTCTGTTCAGTTCATTTCTCACGGCTTTTCTAATGTGCTAAGTTCATTTTGAATACTGAATCTGTCTTCCGTGAGTAGCCCTGTCTTTATTCTCTTCAGAAGATTGAACTCATCTACACATTTGATGAGCCTATTCTAGATTCCATTTTCCAGGTCATTGCAAAAACACTTAAGCATCCCTGGAACCAAAGGTGACCCCTTCAAAATATCACTTGTTATGTCACCCCAGGCTGACACTTATTCATCGGTAATCTTTCTCTGGGTATGGAGGGCCTGTCAGTCCACTGACTATTGTTGGCACAAAATAACAGTGTAGCAAAAAGTGTTCAGGAAAAGTGTTTTGCTATGGGCTTCACTAAAATCATGCAGAAAAGTGGATTATGTTGTTTAGAAGTTGAATCTCTTTTGTAAATGGAGAATTATATTTTTTGTTTGTGTAGTCAACTCTGCAATGTCCCAAGTCTTCTTTATATGTGTATTCTCTGTTCTCTGTGTCTGAGGAATTACCAAGTCCTGTTCATCATACTCTTTCTTGGAACTTTCCTTTTCTCTGAGCCTCAGAGCTCAAGCCATCACTACCTCTAACCAACTTACTGGGAAAAAATTCTTACCTGATAATAATCTTACTTCTAAACTCTTGGTATGCTCGCAGAGGGAAATATCTTGTCAAAGATTTTGTTGTTTCATGTTTCCCATTCTAAGGAATTGTAAGTGGCTTCTAATTGTCCCTCAAAATAAAATAAACCTCATAATAGGCCATTTAGGGCCTTCTTTCTCCTTGTTAGCTTTTGCTTCCAGTGCTTAAAGCTCAGTTCATGCTTAGTGTCCTGATAAGCAAGCAACATAATCACCAACATTATTTTATAATAACATTTGCTCGTAACAAAATATGCTTTTGTTAGCAGCATTTTTATTTTACAAATCTGTTCTTTACCAATGTAATATTCTCATTTACTACCTTTCAAAAGTATTCCTATGAAAAGCAATCTTATTGGCGCTTGTAACTGGCTATATATATTCTTTATAATATTATAATCATCTCTTGATATTCACTACTGATGAACTGTGTGTTTGTTTGTGATTTCTTATTAATTTCTTTGGACCCTTTGGAACAACTCATTAAGCCAAAAACAGAGCCTTGAATACAACATATAATTATGCATGGGCTTTACTAACTAAAAATAAAAAGGTAATACTACTATTAGCATCATTAATAATCAGTACCACTAAGAGAAAAAGAAAGGACACTTCAAGATATTACCTCATATACTTATGAAATCAGAAAACCAATTAACTAAAGGACAATTTTTTAAAACCTATCAATAATTTAAGTGCAATTTAATTGTCTTTTAAGAATGACATTAATAATATTCAACTTATATTTACCCCACTGCACATAGTAGACTTGAATATAGTAGAAACTCAATAAAAAATTGTTAACTGGAGAACTATTTGTCAGTATAAGTATATAAAGATATGCATTTCTAACTCCACTTTGCTATGTTATGTGTGTGTGCAGGGAACTGAGCGAGGAGAGAGAATAAGGGAAACTTACAACAATGCTGTATTTACATAGCACCCATTAAATATTGAACTTTGGCAACGCAGTGATAGTTTTTTAATTTTTAATTTAGCTAATAATTTAATAATTAATAATAATAATTTAGTTAATAATTGTTAGTACCAAGATTTATTAATGAGGGAAAGTAGGATACATAAAAGTATGCATAGTGATTTCTAAGTTTGAAGAATGACTGTTGGAAAAAGTTATTTTCATTTCTTAAGCAACAAGAGAATACAAGACAAAATTTACATGGACTTTGATGCCAAAATATTTAGCATGTACTGAATATTCAGTCAATGTTCAAAGTGCTGAAAATGATAAGAAATGGAATTGTGAGGAAAGGCTTTGCAAAAGGAAACGAAAAGGACAAAAAAAACCCCTCATATTTGTAGGTAATCGAAGGTGTTGACAAACAATCGATTTTTTAATAATCATGTTATTGGTAAAATAAAGACATGAGGAAACAGATGAGTTTCCTAAAAATCTTATTAGAAGGACTTTACTAATTTATGATTGGATCAAAATACATATTATAATAGAGGTTTCGTTCTTGATTATTGCTCTACAAAAATCTGGATTTACTAACTAGGTTGTACTGCCCGTACTTTTCCATCACATAAATAAAACAACATATGTAACATGGCACTGTGAAATGTTAAAGTATTGTAGAATGATTATTTGAACAATGAAAACCAGCTTTCACTCTTCTGATACTTCCTGCCTAAAGGATTTTTAGCATTTGCTTTAGTTGTTTTTTTTTTTTCAGATTCCTTCAGTGTTCTTTAAAAAGCAAGGTCTAAATATGTATAATCAAAATGTGCTGTAGTAAACTTCCACTCAATTATGTGACAAGTTTTAAATCTTGGTGAGAGAAAAACAGCTTCTTTTACATAAGCTTGTGGAAATATTTCTGAAGTATGGCAGTATAGTTAGCCATCTTTTTCTAATACGAATAAGGTAAAAAAGGAAAGAGCTATCATTCTGAGGGTAGTCATTGCTGGCAAGTCAAGCTAGGATGCATTTGAATGTGTATAGTTACTAAATTAGCCCAGATTAGGAGGCAATGTAACATGTTTCTAATGACTTGGAATGTCACCATCTATCTCTATCACCTACCAACTCTGGGACTTTGGGTAAATTATTTAATATCTTGTAGCCTCAGTTTCCTAGTTTGTAAGATTGAGTAAAAGTAGTAACTAATCCATAGAGTTGTTATAAAGAATAAATGAGGGACGCCTGGGTGGCTCAGTCGGTTAAGCGTCTGCCTTCAGCTCAGGTCATGATCCCAGGGTCCTGGGATCGAGTCCCGCATCGGGCTCCCTGCTCCGCGGGGAGCCTGCTTCTCCCTCTGCCTCTGCCTCTGCCTCTCTCTCTATCTCTCATGAATAAATAAATAAAATCTTTAAAAAAAAAAAAGAATAAATGAGTTAACACCTGTAATGTTATTAATTTCCTAGGGCTGCTGTAATAAATTATAATCTAAAAAAAACCCAGAAATTTTCTCACAGTTGTGAGAAATTATATATTTTCTCACAATTTTGGAGGCCAGAAGTCTGAAATTAAGGTGTCAGTAGGATTGGTTCCTTTTGGAGGCTCTGAAGGAGAATCTGTTTCATACCTTTCTCCTAGGTTCTCGTGGTTTTTATCATGAAAACCATGTGTCCTTGGGCATGTAAAAACATCACCAATCTTTGCCTCTGTCTTTACATGGCATTTTCCTCTGGGTCCCTCTGTATCCTTTTCTTCTTCTTATAAGAATAACAGTTATTAGATTTAAGGATGACTCTAAATCCAAGATTATCTATCTCATTTTAAGATCCTTAGCTTAATTACACCTGCAAAGGCCTGACATCCAAATAAATTCACATTCTGAGGTTCCTGGGAGCATAAACTTTGGGGAGACCCTATTCAACCCATTGCAAGTACTAAGAACAGGGCTGGCACAGAATAAGTACTCTGTCTGTTTATAAGAATGAAAAATTGGAATAAGTAAAATAAAAACTAGTAAGAAAATGAATATATAAATTATGTGAGTCAAAGGTTATGCTAACCTTTGTAACAGTAATTAAATAATGAGCTCAATCTCTTTGTATTAGCATAAATAAATCTGGAAAGTACAATGTTGAGTTTTAACAAGTAATCTTCAAAACTCAAGGCGTATTATTAGTGCAAATTAATTTTATTGCATTTTAAAGCTGTACATACCAAATTCTTGATAAGCATTAATTTTGATGACAGAGGAGGAGTATAAGACTGGAAAAAAGAGAGATCAGGGGCGCCTGGGTGGCTCAGTCATTGGGCGTCTGCTTTTGGCTCGAGTCATAATCCCAGGGTTCTGGGATCCAGCCCCGCATCGGGCTCCCTGCTCAGTGGGAAGCCTGCTTCGCCTCTCCCTCTCCTACTCCCCCTGCTTGTGTTCCCTCTCTCACTGTGTCTCTCTCTGTCAAATAAATAAATAAAATCTTTAAAAAAGAGAGAGAGAGAGAGAACATCAGAGTCTTCAACAACTTCTGTAATAATTACTCTTAAAAATATTTTTTTCAATTTAATTTACAATAGCATCAAAATAACAAAATACTTGAGAATACAACTAAGCAAGAAGACAAAAGATTTATACACTGAAAACTACAACACATTGCTGAAAGAAATTATACACCAATAAATGTAAAGATACCCCATGTTTATGGATTGGAAGACTTAATATTGTTAATATCTAAATACTACTCAAAGACATTATCTATCTAATGTAATCTCTATCAAAATCCTAATGATGTCTTCTGCAGAACTAGAAAAATCAATCCTAAGCTTCATATGGACTCTCAAGGGGGTCCAGAAAACCAAAACAATCTTGCAAACGAACAAAGTTGGTGGTTTCACACTTCCTGCCTTCAAAACTTACTACAAAGTTCCAGTAAATAAAAGTGTATAGTGGCATAATGACAGGCATATAGACCAATAGCCCAGAAAGAAACCCTTACATATATCATCAAATGATTTTCAACAAGAATGCCAAAATCCCTATTCAATGGGAAAAGTGCAGTGTTTCAGCAAATGGTATTGGGAAAACTGATTACCTATTGTAACAGAATGAAGTTGGACCTTTACCTAACACCATATCCAAAAATTAACCCAAAATGGATCAAAAACCTTGAGTAAGAACTGAATCTATAAAACTTCCACAAAAAAACATTGGAGAAAAGCTTTATTACTTTGGATTTGGCATTGATTTCTTGACTGTAACACCAAAAGCACAGGCAAGAAGGGAAAAAAAAAATAGACAAATTGAATTAAATCAAAATGTAAAACTTGTGCATCAAAGGACAGAATCATTAAAATAAAAAGATGACCCACAGAATAGAAGAAAGTATTCACAAGTCATATAATACAACCATTCAGCTCTCCCCTATGTTACAAAAATACTTGAGTGGAGCATCTTAATAAAATATCATGGTAAATATGAATTCTTCAAAAATATGTGTCAGGCTGTGTAATAGAAATTTTTAACTTTGTTTTGATAGAATTGATCAATGTAGTCAAATGAATATCATATAGATGACTTTTGACAGAATCGTAAAATTTTAAAAAATTTAATCTGATCCATATTTGGTTTAGTGACAGGCAGATACATATATGTATTGATATGTACTTGTCTATATATATGTGTCTGTATATTAAGACATACCTAATTATTAAAAAGGTCTCACATTATAGAATCCCTGGATAGTATAATGGAAAAAATAGGTCTAAATTGAGTTTGGAAGTTTATTGACTTGACTGACATAATTTCATTGATTTCAATGCTCCTAATTTGCTTTATTACTTCCTCACTACATAGATCAGCATCACTTCTTTTTCAGCCATCTCATGGACATAACATCCTGATTCTAATTCATCATTCATTCAGTCATTCATCATTAAAATTAATGCTTTACAGAATCCACCTTAAAATGTTATTTACCCCAAGTATTTGTTTCTTCAAAATATCATTATTTAATTCAGTTTAAGGAAGAGACTTTTAGTTTCCTAACCAAAGCATTCACCTATCTTTTTCAGTAATAAACTTCTTATTTATATTTTAGGTAGTTAAAATGACTACCTCAACCTTCCTTACATTTGCGAAGCCAGTACATAAACAAGGATTGCTGGATAAACCCTTTTGGGTTTACCCTTTAAGAGGGGCTGAACAAAAGTATCAGCCCCTTTTACCCTTCCAATCTTCCTTCTGGTCGACACAAAAACAATGACCAGAATTCCAGCAGGAATTTTGGACCTTAAAAATGACATCTATTATTAGTCAAGAATGGCACAGCAGAAAGAAAGATGCTAGATCTCTAAGTATTTGAAAAATGATTTTGTATAACACTTGGAAAGCTATTTCTGAATTTCTCTTAGTCGAACAAAGAAGAAACATTGAATAAATATTGATCTTGCTTGTTGCACTAGTGTTTTTTTTTTTTCCTGTTACTTGTAGAGTTCATTTTCACTCAACCTCTTCATTCATCTCTAATTAGTTATGAAGTTCTGTTGCTTCTAACTTTGGAATTTCTTTTGAATCCAAATTTTTGTTTGTTTCTTTGTTTGTTTAGTGCTTTTATCATTAACTAAATCCATCTGACCATTCTAAAGAATTAAGTTCAGTAAGTTTTCTGTGTTTCTGATATATACTTTGAGAAATATTAAGATATATAAACATTTAAAAATATTTATGACATCTGTACGAGACTATGATCATAGGGTTAGATATCAGAGATCCAGAGAAAGACATCGATTATCCAACCACAGGCTTCTATTCATTCCATTGTATAAATACAGTTCCAGTTCAGTGATCTCATCACACGTAAACTTCACAAATACAGATTGGAATCCCATTTTTTAAAACTGAGGTTTGGGGAAGTTAAATTACTATTAAGTGATGGAATAAGGATTTAAATCAAAGACTTTTTAAATCTCAAACTTTCCATTGAACCACAAGCACATGGCATACAGAGGGGTAGAAATGGGAATGGAATGTAAGGAGGTCTTAGGGTATAGAAGTCTGCAGGGATAGTCCTAAACAGCAAAAACTGATGATCAAATGAGAAATGTAGGTCAGTGCCTGAGTTATTGCAGCAGACTCAAAGGCTGTCTTGCCTTTTTCTAATCCCTTCCAATTAATCTTTCCAAAATATATTTATCATGCCAGACACTTACCAGAAAACTTCCAACAATGTTTCTTTGTTCTATATAATCTTGCCCCTCCCAAACTTTCTCCATGATTCCCCAATTCAAGCCCTTTATTTGATACAGTCTGTTTTTTTCATAATTCCTGAACCACACGATGTCCTTGCATACCTCTGAATTTATGCAACCCATGCTGATCTCTCATTTTTCTGACCTCTTATTAAATTTATTGTCTGTATCACTTTCTGATCATAAAATCTCATTTAATTTATTGTGTGTGTATATTTTCATCTCAAGTAGTTTGTAAAATGTCTTGGGGTAAGACACTAGGTCATGCTTTGCTTCTTTATGAAGTCTACATCAGTGATAACTTATAAGTAGCTATTACTAATTGAGCTGAATTAAAAATTGCCTGACATATCTTGAAGGATGGTAAAAATAATTTATTTTATATTTTTAGCATTTGGATTAATTGGCTCACAAATATTCCCCAATTAATTTGAATGTATTCTAGCACTTTGGCCTAAGTAAAATTCTAAAGTTGGTAGAACTATTTTTTAGATCTCTTTGCTTTCATTTAAATTCCCCTGTGTCCTCTACCTCCAACCTTTGCCTAATTTTTCGCTCACACAGATCTTTTTCCAGGCATACACTTCTCTGGCTTCACCTCTTCAAGGGGATTTATGGTATTAAGACTCTCAACCAACCTGGAGCCTTTTTGATGGTGCATGTTCCATTTTTGACACCCCCAAGCTATTTATATTCCCCAAGAAAACTTTCTTCTGTAATAAAACTGGTCCTTTGAAAGGTATACTATGCTAGCCTTCCAGGGATCACTAGCTTATGTCTTAAACTAATTCAGAGGATAAGGAACAATTTAAGAAAATATTCTAGGTAGCAATTTTTATCCTCCTCCTAGATCATTAACATTTTCACCACAGTAAAAATTTTGGTAAGAATGTTCTTGACGTTGGACAGAAGGGCATTTTCAAGAAAATATTTAAGATCTAATAGAGTAAGAAATTGACTAGGGTTGGTAATATTTTGTCATAGAATTCTATCATGCCTAGTCTCATAAAAAATATTGCTCCTAAGTATTTGTTGAATTCTTGATTATTCACACTCAATTGACAAACCTCTGTATACTTTTTTTCAGATCTGCTCATAGAAATATTTCCTCTGCTCTAATTCTATGCATCCTGTCTTACTGATATTTTATCCTGTGCTATTAAAATAGTATGATCAAGTTAATGGAATCCTAATGGTTTAGGATATACACTTCTTTTTCTGCCAGTGCATGATGTATTTTAGAACTGCTGAGTCCACAACGACCAAAAAATAACACTTTTCCCGTCTTCTAGAACCAGTGAATCGCAGAAGCACAACTTTCTGTCCCATAAATTCACCTTACATAAAATTGTACCCACCTAAATCACACTAGATAAAAACACTTCTCTGTAGAAGAGACAATTGATCCCATGCTTTAATGAACTTTGTGTGTTTTATTTATTACATTAACAAGGCCCAATATTGAAATCATGGGGCAGAAAAATGGAAGGATATGGAGTATTTTTTAAGATATTCGTACAAAGGTATTTACATTTAAGAGTTGAAGCAGTTTTTTTCAGAAGTGCTTACTTGCTACCAGGGATCAACACAAGGGGCTTTTATTGCCTTAAACTCAAAAGTAAGCAGTTTGGAACTCAAATTATTCACCATTTGGGCTTTTAAATCTTGGCGCAAGTGAGACACATGTTTTTTAAAAAGAATCAAATCTTGAACCAGATAATTTAAAAACACCATGAATTTTGGTTTCAACTACATAATATCTTAAATATTTGAACAAATACATAAGACAAATATTTGTACATTGTTTTTAACAAAATATTTTGATAATGAATTGGAAATGGCAGATCACATTTGGAATTTATTGAAACAATCTGATTAATAACACATCACATCCACATACCATAGCCACAGTGACCATAGTCACTATCAGTAAAACTAATGGGGATATTGTGTATAGATAGGATGGTGATAGACCCAATGGAAAGGAGTAGAAATCAGTGACAAGATGGTTTGTTGTTGGGAAAATTCTGATTTTTACCTTCCTAAAGGGAAAAAAAAAAACAAAACAGCAGGCATTAGATCATTAGTTCATATACTAGATAACATTTAGTATCAAAAAGACTCTCTTGAGAATAGGCTTATATGATTGGTTGTGAATAAACCTAGAAATAAATCATAGTAAAATCTATGTTTCTCCAAATCTTAACCAAACTTGGTATATAAGTTAGACTGGAAACTCCCCAGGATATTGTTTCTTGGGATGTTTCCAATATGTCCCATTTTTAGCCAAGATTAAAAAAAAATCACAGTGAAAGTATTCATGGCATTTTATGTTAAACAGGGAAAATGTAGAAGTTTTTTTTTTTCCCCTATGAAAATTTTTGAAATCTGAAAATGCTAAAGTTTGGCTGAAGTTCATAAAAGAGATTTCAAATAGTTACAGATAAACTTTAACTTAATTTACTTAAATCCAATTAAAGAAAATTAAGATTGATTGCTCTCTTATATAGTATTTCTACAGGTACATCTGTATTCTCTCAGTAGCATATTTTCTATAACTTGAACAGCAATGTATGCTTGTAATGTCTTTAGGATATCCAAATCCTCACACATACACACACTCTAAAATAACCAGACATTGTTTAAAAAGGCCCTCTCCTTAATGGTGGCTATGTACAAACAGTAGTTGTTAACCATTTAGGTCTCTTCAAGTTGCATTGGCCCCTTGGGTTGCATTTAAATCACAACCTGCTTTTTCTCTACTCTGTGTTTCTTTTTGTTGGTACTCTATCCCCATTTTTGATACCTTATATTTCTCCTTCATCATCTTTTAATACTTTCCTTAAGTGTGTTCTTTGCATGTTAAAGCATATTTATTCTCATTCTCTTATTTTGGGTAGAATTATAGAGAGAACATTTTTGCTAATATTTAGCAAAAATGACCCAAAGTCAGAGGACTATAAATATATATGTCAGTACACTCTGGCATATAGCATAAGACCATGCTGTTATTCAAGACCAGAGTTTTATTTTGTTTATCTTTGGCAAAACTTTTAAATAAATGAAAGTCTCATTATTTAAATAAAATTTTCATGGAAGCATAACTTACTTTATTTTCAGATTTATTTTCTCTGTCTTTTTGTCTCTAGAAATAAAATGAGAGGTTTTTTTTCTTTTTCTTTTTTTTCATACACTAAGTAATATGATTTTACTGCTGAGTAAAAATAAAATTCTGTTAGAGGAAGTAAAACATTTATTCATAGGAAAATGGTAAAATATAAAAGGGAGAATAAGAAATTATTACTCAAACAATAGATTTGGACTGATTTAGGGAAACATGTAAAATGAATTGAAAATTCAGAATTTATTTATTAATTGAAATCCTTTGTTTTCAGGGTGCCTGGGTGGCTCAATGGGTTAAGCATCTGCCTTCGGCTCAGGTCATGATCCCAGCATCATGGGATCGAGCCCTGAGTCAGGCTCCTGCTCAGTGGAGAACTTGCTTCTCCCTCTCCTCCCCGCTTGTGCTCTCTGTCACTATCTCTGTTTCTCTCTCAAATAAATAAAATCTTAAAAAAAAAAAAGAAATCCTTAGTTTTCAATCCTATTCATCCTTTTTCCATTGATTTGCTGCAAACCAGTTAGAGATAATAAGAAATATTTGCTGAAGTGATTTAATTATAAGAAATTGCGCCAATGAATTATTTTTAAAATATATGTCCTTCAGCAATTCTTACCATTATTGATCCTTAGAGCCCTTAATGGAACTTTCATCAGTGGGCTGGAAAATATTTCTACTACCTGTTTGGATGCACAAAGCTTGAGTATTTAATTCTAAATTATAACTACCCAGAGAAATAAAAGAAGATATTATTTTCAATTTTTCTATAAAAGAAATCAATGATAATCATTTTATCTTGTGCAGGACAAAAATTATTTTGCATAGAGTCTGTATGACATGGTGAAGAGTGAAGAGTCTAGAGTCAGGTCCAATGGAATTGTGCTTCTAAATCATAACAAATATGTGACCAACTCCAGCTCTCCCTCAGATGAAAAAAACAATGATAATAATAATAATATTGACCTTATGGTGTCCATGTGGGACTCAAAAGAGATAACACATGTAGGGCTCTTTGCATAGTGTCTGGCATGTAGCAACTGTTCAGTTATCATCATTATTAATAATAGCAGTTGCGCACTATTTAACAAAGGAAAATAGCTCTCAACAATGTAGAAAAATAGATCAAATGGCTCTGATTTGTGAAAGTTAATTATATTCGTTCTGATTACTTATATATTTTTGACTGTCAGAGCAGTGACATAGAAAGCCATAAAGTTTCTGTGGGTTAAGGTGCTTGAGATCATATGGGGTATGCAGAAATACCTACAAGACAATTTTTTTTTAACAATTGGCCTGAACCACATTTTTTTAAAAAATGTCCAATTGCAGAATGTCAATCTCCCTGACAGTGTAAATCTCCTTAAAGCAATTTAATTCAGATTAAAAAGATAACCATGGCTTATATAGCAGAATGAGGGATCTGTTTCAAATCCATCACATTAACACTATCAATAACCCACGATGACCCATGATTGAGTAGCTTTAATTAAGTTCAGTTGGAGTAGTGGGAGGGGAAAGGTGCTTCATTCACTCCTTCATTAATAGTTAAAGTGAATATTATAAAGATCTCTGTAACTTTTGTAGCTTGAACATCTTTCCTTTTTATTGAATTTATTGTTTTTCTTTCTATAGAGTAGTACCATTTGGGGAACTGATTCCCAGGAGCTTGAATGCTACCCCACTTCCAGCACTATAAAACAGAGGCCTGCTGTTTTAATCACGCCTCTCTCTCTCTCAATGTTGTTTGCGCCCTGGTACAACCCATCTGCCTTGAATCTAGTGCTCCGCTGGGGCTGCACACATCTGCCAGCCAGACTACCTTCGTACACAATTACTCAATCCACCGTAAGGCTCTTTAATAGGAAACAAGTGTGACAACGGCAAGCCTCCTTTTTTTTTTTTTCCCTCCTCCCTCTTAAACCACAGAGTCAAATAGCTCTAATAGAGATGAAGCTTGATAGATCCGCCCAGGTGTAGGTGAAATGGTAGAGCCTCAGGGGTAATAGATGCTGTGCTCTCATGCTGAAGTTTAGCACTTTGTCCTGACCGGCTCTCTAGCAGCAGAGTGCGAGGGGCTGCTCCTTGTACAGTTAACAAAGTCGGCACGCTTCTTGCCGCTCACGTTTATGCCTAATCCGGAGGGCAACCTGGAGCTAGGTAAGAACAACAGAACAGCCCTTTTACTTCAACGTGTGGACAAAGGACAGCAAATGCAGTAAGTGGAAAATTTCTTCTTCCTTCTTTACTTGGGAATTAATTAAGGATGTTTACTCTCAGCGAATCCTCTAAAGACTGCAAAAGTGAACTAGCAAAAAGCCTGTGTTCATAACCCTGTGGATTTCCTCCGGTTTCGTTTTGCACAGTGCCTTGGCACTGTCACTGAAGCTTAAATACCCTGCAAGTGACTTCCTCATTCAGAAGGTCTTGGAACTAAAATGTGGTGCTAATAATATTGCTAATTCAATCCTGCAGCCTGGCATATTACTATTTCTGGGTGAAACGTCCTTTCTTGCTGTCAGAAATGATGGTAGCAAGTGTTTGGTCACAGTTCTGAGAATAAAAAAAGAGTACGTAAGAGACGTACATACTTTTCTTGAAAATAGACTGCAACTTTTATGCATAACTGTATTGTCGTATCACCGTTCATTAACGTGCGGAATTTGCTTGCCATTTTTACTTTACAAATCCATTTTACAGCGCAATCTCTTACCAAAGAAAGGGTGCTGAAAACTAAAAGCAGTATTAAGTTGTAGCAGTAATGACAATGATAATGAATTTTTAAACAAACAAAACAAAACAAAAGGTCATTTGTCTGATAGCATAGGAAAAGATATTAAAGCCAGATGTAGGAAATCTCAACTTTGACTTTTTGGTCTTTCATGCTTGGTTTAAAGCAGCCCTCACTTTGCGTTTACTTTACATTTACAACTTTAGATTCACCATTTAACTATATTTGAACTTCAAGTTCAGATTTGATCTAAATACAGCCCTGTTCCTTGAGCCCCCTACCCTGATTTTTACTTGGCTATGGGGAATCTTTTTATTACTATACTATATATCCTGAATTGTGTTAAGCTAACTGTGGTGGACTTTTTTCAGGTGGAATGTCAGCCAATGTGAAAGAATGTGTTTGCTGTTCAAATGTATGATGTTCCATGTAAGAAATAAACACATGGGACATATGCCCTGACAAAGATTCCAGTTATGGTTCCTAAATTCAGTCCATCAGATATTGCCCAAAGATAATCATCTTAAAAAGGATGTGGTTAAAAACCATCAGCATGTTATAATAACTATTTACAGTCATTTGAGGATTTTTTTTTAATTTAGGCATTTTTAAAAAATTAGTCTGGAAGGCTTTGTTGTCTCAAAAGACAATGCACATATATAGGGTACATAGACAGGTAAAATGAGATAAAACAGTGTTGCATTGTTTAAATAATTCCCTACTGGCCAGTGTTTTGTTTTTGTTTTCTAACTATTACAGATGGACATCATTGAAATTGATGGGTTAAAAGCCATGACGGTAGAATCCTTATGACTCCTTTGTGTATATTCAGAAATGATTTAGCTTGGATAAAGTTGCTGCTATGAGAGCTTTAATTAATTACCACTAGTTAAATATACTTCTTTAAGAATTGCATTTGACATTACTGATGGTGGAGTAAATGCAGTTTAAAAGTCATTCTTCATGAAATACTTTAACCGACAATTGTTGGCATTGAATAGCGGTCAATGTCTACCCCCTACAGGGAGAGAATCTAATTTCACTATGCCTTCCCCAGTACATGAATACCATGGAGTACAGTTCACACATATGAATGCTGTAACCGTGTCAATGACTCCAACAAGTGCCCCTTAATGAAAAGGTCAGGTCTATGATTAATAGGAAGCCTTTTTCAAAGGCTGGACTTCACTTCAGCACTGCCATTAGATTTGTTTCTTCTTGATTTACTTCATTTGCCTTTCAAAGTAATAAAAATCAAGTGGTGCTATGCTGCACTTTTTAAATACTTCGTGGTTAGTTTTTTGTGATGATAGCACATTGGTTAGTATATTTGGTTCAGTAAAAAAATAAGTGAAAAAAATTATTGAAGCCAATTATTGACGGCATAGGATGATGAATGAGAATTTTACACTTTATCCAAATACTTAAAATAAATGTAGCCTTTGCTTAGATTTCAGTTAACTTAATAAGCTTTAAGAGGCACTGTGGGGTAAAGATGGAGTGACAGAGGAAGGGTTTGATATTTTACATAAGATTTATTATGCTTAAATGGTAGCTATATGCCAGCAAGTAAATATACACAAGTAACTCCTGCAAATAATGATTTTTCACTAATGGTGACATTCATTTAAGGATATATAGCTAAGTGGAGATAAAGACAGTAATTATATATAGTGATATCCTCAAAGAAGCCATTTAGTCCTCTATAATTATAATGGTGGTTTTGTTACAACTATCCCAGTTAAAACTTATGCTAGAAGCATTATGGTTAAGTCCAACTTAAAATTAAAAAAAAAAAACAAACTTTTCAACTAGAATTATATTTTGCTAAGAAATATCATGTTGAAATTTAAGCAATTTACAAATTACATGGTCCTTAAATAAATTCTTTTGTCTTTTCATTCATGTAAGTGTTCTGTGTCTTTGTGGCTTTATCTGTACGTGTTTTCAAATAAGATTGCAATACGACTAATTAGTACAAATAATGTAAGTAAATGTAAAATATATATATATATGTGCTCTGTTTTTCCATGCAAATTCTCAGATGCTTGGAAGAATTGTTTTTAGAAATCACCAGGGTATACAGGGATATTCTCTCTTAAATAATTTGTAATTTTTAAACCTAAATCAACATTTATAGGATTTAATAACTCCATTTTCACTTACAGCAAAGAAACTATATTATATGTCAAGTTAGCAAGTGTGGGTAAAAATACAGTCAAATTTCAATGGCCACTCAAGGAGGAGACAGTGTAGTTAACTGTCCAATGGGCACAGTGCATCCCAGATGTGCTCCCTCCTTATCAGTGCCCAACAGCTGTGTTTTCCAGGTACTCTTCTATTCAGGCTTCCATTTTTGCTCTGAATTGGAAGCCAACTATTTCCAGATAGGGTGCTAATGAATAACATTAGTTGGGCACTTGCAAGGAACCAAACACTGCCCTGAGCATTTTGTACCCATGATTTCTTTAGTCCTTGGAGCCCAATGAAGTAGGAACTATTGCTGTTCCATTCATAAATATAAAAATAGAGTGGTTGAGGAACTTGAGGAGTGTTGCATAGTTAGTAAATTGTGGAACTTGGATTCAAATTAACTTTGCCTGAAAACACATAAATCTTCCAAACACTGCAATGCTGCCTCCCTAGCAGGTGACTTCATTATCAATGCAAAGTTGACTTTATTTCTGACCACCTTATTAGAACTACTTGAATCCTGAAAGAGATTCATAAATAGAAATAGCTAGAACACCCAGTGAAATAAAGCATAAATGTTAAATACCAGTAAGTCTGAGCACACTTCAAGTTACCTCATCATTCAGCATGTATAGCCCCTACTACTTTTCAGAGGTTTGACTGCTGGCACAGAAGGGGTTACAGTTATATTGCAGACATTTGGAGAAGATTTGGTCCTTCTACCCTCACTCAATTGCTAATTTTCCATTCCTATTAAGTCTCTAAGAAGAGTTTGTCATCTGAGGGTATTTCCAACCAAGCCACTGTTGAAGTTAACGGGGGTGACTGTAATCCTGATGGCCTCTCAATGAGAGTCACCTCAACACATTCCCACCACTAAGGCAGTGAAGAAAATGAGCTATCAGTTATTCACTCTGAAAGATTTTCGGGCCTCAGTTATTCAGTAGGACCATCTGGATTGTTTAAATAGAATGCTAATTGAATTTTCCCTTTGTCTGTGGATATTTTTGTCTTGTAGGCATAGCCTGGAAAACACCTACTTGAAATACTACATTTCAAATACAGATTTTCCTAGGAACTGTATCTGTGGTATGTCTATCTGCTGGAACACTTTCTTCCCAAGACAGGCATTTATCCATATAAGTGAGAATTTTCTTTGTAGAGAAGTCAAAAACAAAATATTTATGATAAAAAAAACCCCTTCGATTTCATAATAGAACTTTTGTCATGATGGGCTTGTGTATCCTCTCCTAGATAAAGACAGAATATTCAGTTTAAAGGGAGTTTTTTTAATTTCTAAAAGCATATCATAATTATTAAGCCAAGACATCCAGTTGCTTTTATACAAACAAGCAGATTTATGCATGGCCAATGTAATGAACATGTGGAAATTACATCAAATTTTTAGCAACCCAACCGACTTTTTTTTTAAGTGGATAGATAAAATGTTTAGGAACCCCAGCCCACTTATTTTTAAGTGGGTAAATATAAGTGTTCTTTTAATTCCCATATATTCTTTTGTGTTGATAAAATATATCTGATGAAGATAGTTAAATGTGGTTGGCATTTATAAAACCAGAGACTACTTTTATACAAAAGAAGACAGAGAAGAAAATAAGTAATTTTTTTCCAACTAACCTCAAGATCCTGGAAGAGTTAATCTATAGTGACAGGATCTGAAAGCTCTAAATACCTTGAGGATTGATGATTACTTAAAAAACTTTGGTGAAAGACTTCCTCTATCAGTGTCATTACTCAAAGAGATCAACAGCCTAGCTTCTTGAAGTTAATCTTATCCTCATAAATCCTTTTTGAATTTTCCAGAAAATCTTTCATTTTCCTTTGTAGGTTCATCTTCAGTGGGAGAGTCTCCTCACCCCTCACCCTCCCTTTTTTACCTGACTCGTCCCACGCCTTCCACCAGGGCCCCAGTCTACAGTTAATTCTGATGTTGGCTTATACTGGCTTGCTTCCTACTGGCTCATGTTCCAGGGAAATATTGAGGACACTGTAGGCTTAGCTACTGTGCTGATGGACAGTTCCATTCACATCTGGTGGTCAGAACAGTCTCATACACCCAGAAGCCCAAACCAGCAGTCAACCACAACTCAACTCGTAGTCAGTCCTTCCTTTGTATGGAAGGTTCTCAGTTCCCTACACAAATCAGACTTCTAGCTACCTTGGGTATATTTCTGCAACCAATATCCGAAAGTTCTTTTCTATCCCTGCTTAATATTAAATATTCTCTTCACTTTAGATTTATTAACACCTATAGCCTATTTTGAGCATGATACAAATTTTTAATTTTGTTGGGAAGTACACTTTTTCATTGCTGTGTGTTCAGAGTTAAAGTTGAAGGTGCCACAAACTCAAGGTTTCAAAGAGGCATCTAATTAGCAGTCAACTTCATTTTGTTTTATTCCTTAATATTGCACATTCAAATTTGGATGAATAGCAGAGAAGGATGATTAGTGTTCCATTTGTACCTGTATTGAAAGTTTGAGGTTTTGACCTTGTTTCTGGCCAGATGTGCTGATAAGCATGAATTCCACATGCTACATAATGATTTTCGTGATAAACTGTACTTTCAGTTACTCTAGAATTTATTTTTCCTAAATAAGCCATATACTATTAATTATGCACATACCTGTTCTTCTATTTGACTGAATTACAAATCGAAAATTCTCCATAAGTAGAGCACTGAACATGAGGTAAAACACCGGGGTTCGGGTCCTCTTTTTGACAATTATTAGCTCATTTTCATAATGTGCTTCCATTTTTTTTCACTTCTAGTATTAGAAGTATATTTTAACATGACCAGTTTTGTAACCAAATACTTAATTTATGCAACATGAAAATTTGAGTAAGAGTAGCTTATGTGCAAGCCTTTCATTTCATAAAAGCAAATATATGTGGGTGAATATAGAGAAGAAACATAAAGTAACTACTATTATGTCCTGAGGTTTGCATTATCTTCTTTAGTCTTCATATTGACAGGCAAAGAGATTTGTCATTTGCATTCGATAGGTGAGCAATGTGTTTTACTTCCTCAATTTTATGAATAACATTAAACTATAAAAAATATTTTCAAGTGATACATTCAATATGATATTTGAAAGCAGTGAATGTGCACAAACACGCCAAGATGCCCAATATGCAGGGTAGGTTGGGACAGAAGCTGTTTTTTTAATTTTTTAAATTTAATTAACATATAATGTGTTATTGGTTTCAGAGGTAGAGGTCATTGATTCATCAGTCTTATATAACGCCCAGTGCTCATTACATCACATGCCCTCCTTAATGTCCATCACCCAGTTACCCCATCCTCCCACCCCTCCCCCTTCCAGCAACCCTCACTTTGTTTCCTATGATTAAGAGTCTCTTATAGTTTGTCTCCCTCTCTGATTTTGTCTTGTTTTATTTTTTTCCTCTCTTTCCCTATGATCCTCTGTTTTGAGAAATTGTTTTTATTATAGTTCTAGTCCTTTGGACTGGAATTTAGAGACTCAAACTATTTCAATACATTATGAACCTCAGGGATGCACATATATACTGTATATATGGTGAGAGTCATACCTGACAAAAGCCTTTAATATTGCCATCATATTTTGATTCGAGAAAATACAAGAAATGAGTATGATATTGATGCCACATCTTTCAAGAAGGCATTTTACTTTGGTACCTTTAGGAGAATACAAATGTTATGGATGATTTTGTCATGTAGGAAATGAGGTATATTTTATATCAGACCTTGTCTTTACATCATATTTTTAGGTATATTCATTAATTTGTGTTACAATAATGTGATAAATAACTTCTCTGTGTGTGTATGTAATTTATGTGTGAAAGCAAATATATGCATGTGTGAATAAATCCTCTATTAGCATGATTTCTATTATATATTCTACAGTAATAACTCAAATAAATAAAAATGATTTTTTTTTTGTTTAAGGAACTATTGTCCATAATTTAAAAAACAAATTTCATCACAAACTTTGGCATGCACCAACAGGAAAAAAATCTATGAACTTAAAATATTTGTTTCCCAGCTTACCTTGGCTATTTTAGAGTTTTGAATATTTATAGTAATGATTGGCTATTCTCTGCTGCTATAGAAACACTGTATTTTTATATTTAGTCTGTTACTTTAAACGATGACTATGGCTACCAACAGCATTACACAGAGGTCTTGTAAGTGAAATATGAGTTTTTTAAATTTGTTCATTTTGGAAATTGTGAACTTCGCTTTTTTATTATAAGACCCAAATGTTTATTTTAGGACTTAGTTGTATATTGCCCACTTGGAGACTTTTTAGACTCTCCAAAACAACTAGACTCACAAAACTACCATTTTGTGAGCTAAAGCTGACACCAGCCTACTTAGAAGGAGATAGAACGAGAAGGGACAACAGACTGCCAGTGGGGCAGCATCAGGGGCTCCACTTGGGGCAGCCCAATAGCTGAGGTGCAGCAGAGATCAAAATGGCACAGGTGGTGAAGACACCAGCTTAAAAGTGCCCTTCCATGTGGAAACCAGTATCTTTAGTTACAAAAGGGGTACAGCTTCTAAAGTCTGCCCAGTGGATATAGTCACCATAGTCAGAAAACCTGACATTAGGCTTCCTGTCAGGTATTTACCATTCTCCCAGTCCGGATTCAGGGTAGCAGTCAAGGTCATTTTTGCCGCAGGTAAATTTTCCTAGTCATACCACTGGCATTCTAATTTTTATTGTATTTCCAAGGAAATAGAGCTAAACAGTTCATAAAAGATTAAATTGTCATGACAAAGGGGCAAGTGTGTTGTAGTTCTCTATCCACAGGCAATTAACATGAAGTTTGAGAAGATTCATTTGGGGGGCTGGCGTGGCATATTTCCATTCTGTCTGCAAAAGTGGACTGCACTTGCATTTACAGTTGTACTTACTACTCGGAGACCTGTCATTCGTTGTTTTGATGTTGCTTCCAAAATATTTTAAGCATTTCTGTCCCTCTCTAAGCTTTAAAAACTTTATATACCTGCACACCAACATTTCGAAGGGCTGAAAAGATCTCGATCATTAATTAAAATTCCCAAGGGAATTTTGTATCCTTTATATGAGATTAGACTAAGGAAGGTTAAGAGTGTGTTTTCTACGACTAAAGCTCAGAATCAATTATGTAACTGCTTAAATGAGTAAGACTTCCCATAAGATAAGCCTGGAATTGCTTCCAAAGCTCAGGATGATAGTTCCGGAAGACCACCTTTGACATGAGAACAGGCTAATAGGACCCATCCATGATATATCACATGTGGCTACAGCAATAACGTTATATGTCAGCGTGTCTTTGGGGAAGAAAGTGAATGTGGCAGGAACTCTGGCTTTTTTGGAGGGAAGCAGTGTCGTGGGCAGATAATACTTCAGGAGTTCCTACCTACTGTGACCACCCAAGTTTAAGGATTGACTTGAGCTATTTTTAAAGAAAGTACTAAGGGCTGGGCAGGTTAAAAGCATTTTGAGTGCATTTACTATTGTGGTTGCCAATCCTAACTACTGGACTTGAAAAGCATTGCTAAGAATTTATAATAGTTATATTTAAAAAGGTGAACACTAAGAAACTATATGCAATTCAGGTTGAGTCTACTAGTTTACTTTCTAGGAATAGGTATCAGCTATACAATAATTATAAAATGTATGTGCATTTATATACATAGTCTTATAATGAGAAGAGAATTTATCAAAATTTCAAAGATTGTACTTGCATAAGGTCAAAATTAGTTGTATGACCATGGACAGGTCATTTAATAACACTGCCTCAATATTTTTACCTGAGGACTTTTAAATAGATAATATATGGTATATAGTTTCTTTTATTTCTAATCTAAAATATGTATATGCATATTGTTTCATTTGTGGTAATATTAATGGACAGCAGTACATAAAACATAATTAAAAAAACTTGGGTAAGATAACAATGATGTATTACTCATAAAGGTGTATGCTGATATTTTAAAGAATTTTATTTTTTATGATACATTTAAATGACTTAAAGTCAATCTTGACTGAATTAATAAACTCTTGAGTAATTAAATATCCTCAAGTTATTTGAATATTGAAAAATGAGGACATTGATTCTTTTAGTTAATTTTGCTGGCTTCTGTTAAGTGCTTATCATGAATTAAGGAATTAAAAAGCATTTCTTGCACTTTAAATAGATAATAATTTGCCTTTTTTTAATTCCAGATAATTTTTTATTCTGTCAAACCATAGACACCATAATGAAATGGAGATGATGCAATGTAATTAGCTGAAAATAGTGAACTTAATTTATCTTAAATTATGGGTAATAAAAGAAAAAATAGGAAACCATATTAAGAATGATATTACTTAAAGAAATAGAAAAACATTTTGCAATTATTTCATATTCCGTCTTGAAATTAGAGCTATAAATCTTTGGAAAATTTGTCAGAGATATATGAAGTTTCTATTAGATCTTTTTTGTTGTTGTTGTACACTGCATTTCTTATTTAATAGATAATGAGTTTTAACATCAGCTGTGGCTGGCTCTCTTCATTTGGATGAACAATATATTTAAAGCATTTTTTAATTTCTTTTAACAAAGACATGTCACAGTTACAAGATCTTTGAAATAATGTGTAGGGTTTAGATTTGATCCCAATCTGTGCTGCAGAAGCCATTAATAATTAAGACATATGCAAAAGAAGGTAGAGGTAATGAGTATTTGAAAGACTGGTGGGTCACTGAAGATTTAGACTGACCCTAGTGTGTTTTCATTGATCAACCCCACAATGAAAGGGTGCACCTTTTTCTACTTAGAAGCCTAAAGAACCAGGAAATACTTTAGCAAATTTTGAATGTTACGAACTTTATCTTTGACACTCTTCCATTCTCTTCACAACTTTTTCAATTCAGGGAGCAATTTCTCTTTCCTTCTCTCAACAGCTGAGTCACCCTTCTGCTCATAGTCTTCATACTGACTTCCGATTACCCCCAAACTTGAACTTCTGCCAACAGCAGAGTGTTGTCAGTTCAGAAAGCTCCATGCTCTTAAATAGTCTTTATTCTTTGGCATTGTCACCCTCTTCCCCAGTAATTCCTAAATCAAAATACTCATTCTTTGGATGTAGTAATTACTGCTAGGCCCTGGACGGGAAGCCAATTCAGCAAAGAGACAGCATGTGGAAAAATACAGTGTGATGGGTATCTTTTAATTACTAGTTTTAACCCTTTGAGGCATGTTTATATTTTAGTAAGGGCAATCTTTTGATTCGAAAGGTGTTTCTAATGTTACAAGCTTCCAAAAAAAAATTAAAAGAGTTGAGTTTCAGGCCAAGGGCCAAGCTCGCTTCCTTTCCACCTCTGAGCTGAGATCTGTCTGTGGCCATCTCTGACCCAGGAAGGGGCCCCCTGGCAAGCAGTCTCAGTCAGGAGATGAGGATCTGTTACAACTCAGTGTCACTTTCTGCTGTCCAGTCACTTTTGCCTGTTTCATTCTCATGCTCGAAAGATTTTGAAACCAGCCAATGGAAGAACCTTACCAAATGAAAATAATCTAAGTTTTGAAGTTTACTTTTGATGATTATGTGTTACAAGTCCATTTTTCACCTTCTCTGCCATTCCCGCTGTTCCTCCTTAGCCCCTAACCCCCACATCCTCCATCCCTAGCATATTTTCCTTCTGAAATCAGGTGGAAATTCAGAGGAAGTGAAAAAAGGAAAAAGAGAAATACAAAAAGCCCTGCCTGACTGTTGCTAATTGAGGGAAGGTAAAGCTGCTCCACGTATGGAGTATTGTTCCCAGTGGCTGCTGCCGAGATGAACATTAATCTTGTTTTAGTAAAACTTCATTTATATAATTACTCATGTTGTCATTGGGGGGTTAGTGATGCAGTTTGCCTTGGACAACTGCCGGAGACCTCAGACCCTACACTAGCCTCAACTTTTCTGACTTGCCTAATCCAAGTAAGTTTACATGGAATTCAAAGTTAGTGTGCTAATGTCATTTTGCTCTGGCTGTCTTTGTGGTTATCGTTGTCCTTGTTTCAAATTGACCTTGAGGGACGCCTGGGTGGCTCAGTCGGTTAAGCGTCTGCCTGCCTTCAGCTTGGGTAGTGATCCCAGGGTCCTGGGATCAAGTCCCACATCGGGCTCCTTGCTCAGCGGGGAGCCTGCTTCTCCCTCTGCCTGCCTCTGTCTCTCTCTCTCTGATAAATAAATAAAATCTTAAAAAAAAAAACAAGTTTAAATTGACCTTGAGATTTTACATGTGAAAAAGAAAAGCAATTGAATATTCCTAACCCTTGAACTTCCTCGTGATACGATCCATAAACCATGGGCGTGGTTTTAATGGTCCAACTACGGCAGAACAGTATGGACAGCACACAGTGTCATTGACATAGGTTCACACTGTCTGAGGTGGTACACTTGTTTAAAGAATGAAATATAGCTCTTTGAAAACCATTAATGTTACGGCGTAATGAAAACATCCTTCCCTAGTCTATGAAATCTTGAGTGAGGCAGGATCTTTTCCTGCCCTGAATTCTGTAACCTGTATTACCTGTGTCATTTTTGATAGCTGCCTGTCCTGAGGCATTTCCATAACCTGCTAGAGGCTGAGCTTCTTGGGCACAGAGACCAGGGCTCCCACTGTCTTTGTGCCAGACAGCCGTGACAAAGTAGGTGTTCAGTAAATACTTCTTGACTGAGAAATGACAATCCCACCCTGTATATGCAGATTGAGGGGTCTTTAATTTCTGCCTCTATACCCCATTTGCTATTTAATTGGCTATTAGCTGGAGCTGATTGATAGACATGAACACTTTTTTTTTTATAAGAGAATTGGCAGCTATGTAAATACAGCACTTAACCTTAAGCACTCAGCCATTAACCTTAATCACTGTCCATTAACCTTAAAGCACCCCAGGTTTCTCCCCTTACAATCCCCCAAAGTAGACCCCACAGAATGCATTCTTCACCATGAAAAAGAATCTTAGTGGAATGTTTTTATTGTTCTGTGAGTGGCTGCAAGAAAAATGTATTTTGAAAGGGAACATTTGACTCTATTTCTTTAGGTAGATACTAATTAATTTTCCAGGTGTTCAAAGAAAGATACAAAATTGGAAAAATTATTTTGAAGAGCATGTTCGGATATATTTGGTAAGGAAAAAACTGAACAGTGCTTTTTTAAAGTGCCATTTATAAGGTTGATAATCACGAGTGTGTCGCATATCACTTTCTAATTAACCCCGTAAATATATGAAAATAAATAACCTTTTCCTATAACTGCTGCTAGTCATATTTAATATTAACTCCAGACATGCAGGAACAACTGCTTACTTTAAGAACAGTGACTTCCTGAAATATTTTCTACCTGTCAGAAAATCTCAAAGAGAAGGATAAAAGAAATGTTCTCTTTTAAATACAACATTTTAGATTTACTCTTGAAGTATTCTCACTCATAGATATAACCCATTTTACTGAAATAATAGCACCCAGTTTCATAATCCTTTGTAAGCTACAAAATCTATATTTTCTATTTGGGGGGGTTTCACAAAAACTATATAATAATGTTAATGGAAAGATACAAAATGTCAACCGTTAGTTAATGCATTCCAATTTATTGTGTATATTTTACATCCCAGTTTTGTTTTTACCAAGGTCTGCATTCACAACCTAGAGTTGCAGTAAAATGACATTACAAAATTGGAAAAGGTTTTGTGTGTAGTTTATATGCAATTATGTTTTACAACCTCAATCTTTGAGGGGAAGCAGTAAGTCAGTGAAGTTCCCATTGTATTTTGAACATAATACATCTTAGGGTGAGATGGAAAAGAATGTGGGAGGACGGCTGGGGTTTGGGGAGGCAGAAGGAGCACCTTGCTGTAGTCAGGAAAGCAACCTGATACTAATGGACGGATTATTTTTATATTTGCCAAAGTGCTCAGTTTTGCTCCAAATCCCAGAAGGAACTGACACTAGAAGGTGTGAGCAACTGAGGGCAGGGGAGTTTCTCCCTTACAACTGCATTTCAAGGTATATTTTAACAAATGAAATCTCACTGGAAAAACAAATCATTGTAACACGATGACTTCAGCTCCAGAAAGATGTCACCTCAACACTGGCTGGTTAGCTGTTCCCTTGAAATTTTCAGTTACCTAACTGAGGAAGAAGGTGATAATGAGAGGGGGACTTGACAAAAGAGAGTTCAGGCAGAAGGAGCTCCACAAAGGCATCAAATCTAATACTGACCTTCTGTTTTGAGATTTAATCAATAGCTTTCACAGCAATTACTCTCCATATGCTTAGTTGACTCTCTAAGCACTTCTGTCATTCCTTCATTCATGGCCCCAAGGATGGTCTTGAAGGTACCAGGATACTAAGACCATACTGATTATCTGTTTCACTTTTTATTTAGTAGAGTCCATGCCCTCACATCGCTATATATACAGGTAAATAGTTTAGACATGACCATATACACTGACATTCTTTTCACACAAGGTGGGGGAAAATAAATGCAGATTTAACTCAATTTGAGCAAATAAATGGAAATAAATTTCTGTCATTCATCCTTGCAGAATGTCTTCTGCAATACATACATTTATTCATTTGAGTAATGTTGCTTATGGAACCATGTCACTTCAAGAATACTTGAGGTCATTGCTGTTATTGAAACAATGATGTAAACATATAAAGGTTGTATTATGATTTATTATTTTATTTTAAAAACATATGGCAGGTACTCTTCTATCATGCTTTTTACTTGCAAAGGACCAACTAGGAATAAGACACAAGTTCTGGGGTTTTTTTTCCCCCCTAAATATGACTGTTAAGTGCTATTATGGAGAACAGGTAATGGAAAACTGATTACAATGTTATCTTAAATTTGTTTTTACAGAACTTGGCTAGGAATAATTAGTAATTGTAGCCATGTCTCCAAGTTACAAGAGATGGTTATTTAATGATAACACAATTAAGAGCAAATTAAACCATATTGATACTGTACAAGTTAGTGTCTTATATTAGGTTCTTGAGGCAGTTTAAAGAGTTTGGACTGCATAAAATTCTTTTCTAACGTTTTTTTCATTTTTACTCTATCAGTTTTTTGGTTATTCACCAGTTTGAATGTTGATACATGTAAAATACAAGATTCTAGTAACTTACTTTATTAAATACTTACATAGCAGAATAATATACTCAGTATTAGTAAAAGAGAATTTTTATCTTTGTTTAGTATTTTTACCTTTTCACTTGGTCACCTAAATGCCTAGCATATATTAGACTTTCATGTTATTTATTGAATAAAGTTATTTAACTCATCAAACTAAGCACTGTCAGTCTAATTTAATGCAACTGACTTTAAATCCTACTACTCTACTGCATTATTTTGCAGACCCCCAACTGGTTGGTGGCTCCATATTTGGATGGCTGAGACTTATTTAAAAGATTTTTAAACTAACTTTCTTCCCCTTATCCCTAGGTTCTAAAGAAATAAAAAAAATTTCATGGGAATCAAAAATTGCTACCATGAATATCGTTTCAAGTGAGAACAGGAATGGGTGTCATAGATTAACTAGGAGTTTTGTAAGTAAATCCCATTCACATCACCTATCAGTTAACAAAATATTTGCTGAGTACTAATTTACTTAGAAAAGATTGGAGAAAAAAATAAAGAAAATAAGGATGCCTCTTACTTCCCAACAAAAGCACCAGGTTGCATATTATGTGAATTTTTTTCTTAAAGACTGTTCTTGAAATTCATTTCAGTCTTATTTTATCTGTAAAAGAGTTAGGTCAGAGTGTACAACCCAACCCAATAAAGTCAGCTTAAACATCTGTATGACTGCAGTTTCTCACTTAATTTTTTTTTTTTTTCCAAATGTTAAGTAGAAAGGAGTTTAAGAAAATGGTATCTGTTTCATATGTGTTTTTTAACCTTAACACAGCAAGTCAGCACACCACAACTACCCCAAAACCAACACAAGAAACAGCCAACCACTCATCACATGCACACACACTGTCACACCAAATGAACAAACAAACACATAAGCAGACATAAACGAAACACAAGCCAACTACAAAACCAGAGTCTGCCTCTCTAACATTTCATCATTGCAAGGACATTTCGGATTGAATATGTCTAGTAAAATACACTTTCACCAGGGAATGTGAGGGGGGCTGTTCCTGCCCCTCCCGCCCCAGCTGCAACATTCCTGGGACCCAGCACTCCTGAGGGCGGGGGTGAGAACTCTGGCGCCTCTAGCCCATCTGAGGCCTTCTGGAAGAAAAATGATGTCACAGATGTTTCACTGTTTCTTCCTCATCCTCTCTGTATCCTTCTCTTTTCTTGTACCTTTAAAGATTTTCTCCTCCCTCCAGTTTCTCTTCACTTTTTACAACTTGGGTCATCTGTCCAAAGGTCTCGTGTCCCTTAACTAAAGGGGCAATTTTTCTGACCAAATACAAACATTCAGTCCCACTGGCCCTTTGTATTCTCTCTCAATTTTTACTAGGGATGGACCTTCCTTTTTTCCTAGGGTAGAAGTGAGGGTGTGAGGATCCTCACCTGCATTTGCCCTCTCTAGGGATGCGCTGAAGAATACTGGCTATTAATTAACATTTTATGATGTGCTTCACACTCTTCAGAGGAAATACGCTATATAAATGCCAAAGAGTCAGAGTTCAGTTCTCCTCTCCTTTGGGTTCTGGATGTACCAGCTCTCACCCTCCTAAGGCGGGGGAGAAAAGTCATATTCCTTATTACACCTACCTAAAGGATAAAATGTCCAGAGTTAAAGCTCGTACAAGGAGGAATAGGTGTACTAATATCAAAATGTTTCTCTGGAAAAAAAGAGAGAGCAGTCCTCGGCATAACTATTGGATGAGGAAACCCACTCCCCTGGAATTCTATACGATATAAATAGGGAGCAGAATTTCTCACCTGTGGTTCCTGTAGTCCTATTATTGGGGAACAGCCTGCCTTTTTGAGAGGCACAAGCTTTGGGTTCACTTGTCTCAAAGACCACCTTCACCACCCAGGAAGGTCCTGTTCTAGGTGAAGTTTCTGTGTGACGCTATTTTTGGCTTACACACAGTTATGTCTCTCATCCGTTTTTTTGTTTTGTTTTGTTTTGTTTTCATTTAAAATATGGGAAGACTGTTTCCTCTAGCAAGGAAATTTCAGGTTTGGTTCATTTATATTCTCTTATGATAGTATTTTTAATATTAGAGTCAGAGAAATCAGAAAGAAACTTTTTTTTTTTCCCAAGGCCAAGAGATAGGAAAGTGAAAGAGTTAGGATTCTCCCACCTCTACCCGTTGAGACAGAGCCCGCGTTGTCGCTGTGACGGAACATACACAGCCATGTAGAGTTTTGAATTCATCCAGATCTCCAAGATCTGGACCCGTGTGTGTCTCAGGGATCTGGGCTCTCCCGCACTAAAGGTATGGAAAATAGAACTATAATCCATTCCTGCCTCAGTGTAGTGTTATTAATTATATTTGTCTGTTTAATTTTTTCTTTTAATGTGTATATTTCCACTTTAGACCAATGTTTAAGATAATTCTTACAGTTTGGGGATTCTTCTTTATGATTGGAAATTCTCTCCGTAGTTTCTGAACTGTCTGAATGCTCAGGTATTTTTATTCAACCATTCTCATGGTAATTAAAACATGTATTACTTTTGACTTAAATACGGAATACTAAGATGTATGCATGGATAGCATTTTAATCTTTCCCCCTTCTTTTATTCTTATTATCATATTCATTTTTAAGTTAAAATTATAAAAGATGATAATGTGATTAAACACAAACATTAATGTGAAAAACTTCAGAGGGAATAAGAGGAAGGAAACTAATATTTAATAAGTACTTAGGTATCGGTATTTTTGCCTAACTATGTATATCTGTGTGTGTGTGTGTGTGTGTGCACGTGTGTGGTTTCCTTTTTTCCCATTAAACCCAAACATACCTCTATGAAGAAAGCAAAAATGGTGGCTCAAAGAGATTGAGTTGTTGAGGTTCATATCTAGAGTTGGGGAAGAGCTGTGATTCAGACCCAGAGCAGTCTAAAGCCAGTTTTGTAACACCAAGGACCCTTGTTACTACCTCTCACCATAATTGGAAATGTTACCAATGGTCACTATACCACTCTAAACTCATGGCGATATTAAAAGCTGTTGTTAATTAATTATAGCATTTGCCATTTTGCAGGGAGAGTATTATTTTCCTTCTTGAATGTCAATATTTCATTATGTTTTAAATTTTCCTTTTTCCATTGTTAAAACCTACTGATATGACTTGGTTTCGTGGGCCTGCGTTCCTCTGAAATAGAAGTATATCATGGTGAAAGTGTAAGAGCACAATACTGATTTCTGACTGAGTTTACCTCTTACTATATTATATGATTTATCTGGCATATGAATTTGTTTTTAAAAGAAGATTTTATTTAGCTCTAAAATATTTAAAAGTATTTTATAATCTGAACCCCTGAGTGTCTTATCTGGTATAAATGGGCTTGGGGGGCATGTTTTATCTGAAAAAGTCTAGAGAGTTTGATGGGAAAAAGATATGGATTAAAAGTTAGAATAAATATCAGTGGCTTCCTGACCAGTAAAACTGCAAAGCACTAAAAAGTTTTAACCTATTTCTTGAATAATTAGGCCATTGAGTAAGCTCTCCTAAGGTCTGAATGTTTACTTTACCTCCTCTGTACCCCAAATCCATATTCCTTCAAAGTCCAAAGACTTCTTCAACATTTCTGTAATTCCTGAAACATGTGTTGGAGTGGGGGAATGGGACAGTGCAACTCATGTCTTTCTTAGTAGGCTGTGACTTTAAGCCAACTTTCCCTCAATTCTTGAAAAAAAAAATTGCCATTTCTCTTGATTTTACTTATATGGACATATAAGCATGTGTGTATATTCATATATGCTTTCCTTTCTATTACAGCCATATATATTAATATTTTATTAGACCGGGCACTCAATTTGAGGTTAAGTAATCCCCAGAGCTATCTGCTACTGTTCATTGAGTTAGTCTCTTAAAACTCTATTAACTTTAGTTAGCAATCAGTGTCAAGTCAGTGCAGTTAATAATAATCCTGAGCATTCACCTAAGCTACTAAGGGAGAAAAAATCTGAGAGTCAGGTGATTTGGAGGGCCAGTATTCCTAGGTGTTGTTCACAATTACAAGCGGCAAATTTTTATTGGAGTCTAAAAAAGGGTTTCCCAAGTCAGCCTTAGGTATAAAAGCATGTTTCCCTAGAAACCAGGGGAAAAAAACATGCCTGGAAGTATGGATGGTTGAGACGGTCTTTTTGTGGCCGGGGGAATTGGGGGTTTTGTTGCACTCTGGCAATTCCAGGTCTAGATTTCATAACGTGTTCGTTCCTTCTCCCTCCCATGAGGATAGAAAGCCACTGGGATAGGTTGCTAACACAATTTCTATTTTTATCCCTCAAAAGACTGGAGTTATTGTCCTACAAATCCAAGCTTTGCTTTTTTAACATCACTGTGGATTTCAAGGTCTTTTGATTCTTCCCACAGATATTTCTTCCTTTGTGCCATGGAAAAATGAGATACATTGACATTAAGCCACATTTCCAACCTTTTATTAAAAACATGATACTGAAAAAAAAGTACCTAAACTTCCTCCTTTAGGGATTTTCTTGCATCTCTTTAAAGCTTTCTATATAGTTTAATAAGGGAGACATAAATGGGATGAGTCTGAAAAACGTTAGCCTTTTAGAATGGTATCGTGTCGAGCAGTCACTTTGATTGCTAAAAAGAAATACTGTTGGGGGAAAAAAAGCACAGTTTAATTTCAGTTCCCCTACAAGGCCACTCATAAGCATTAATAGTTTATGGCTCAGGACAAAAAAGAAACATCCCAAAAGATAGGGAAAATGATTGAACCCTAGTGTTTATCCGGCTTAAAAAAAAAAACTGCTTCTTTCGTGTGTATTGCCGGTTATGAACTTCAGAGTTTTTGCTGGAATACGTGATTAAAATAGCATAATTCCCCAGTTCAGTCCTCCTACTTGCCTATTGGAAGGCCTGTTAACGGAAGGCCATCTTTCTTTTTTTTTTTCTTCCTCTCTCTACACTCAACGCTTTCATCTTCACTGTTTGCTAGCCAGTAGAGAATCACAATCCGTTTTTCCCTCTGACCCCAGTAATTTTATATGTAAAATCCAATTATGAGAAAAGGTGTCAAGTGCAGTCTTGAAGGAGAAAGAATTCAAACCTCAGGCAGCCAAATGGGTGAATGGGAACAAGATTGAGCCTACTTTTATCCCTATGGTTCTCTTTTTAGAGCTCACACTAAGGAATATTGCTAAATAAGAAGTGTTAAAAAATTAAAAGATAATTGGAGAATGAGTTCGGGGATTTCTGTGTATAAATTTGCTATGTAGCATCTATAAGTAAGTATTAGCTGTTACCTTATGTATAAGCCTCAGGTTTTTTACATCAACTGACAGAGTCTTTGTCTCAAATGCATGGAAATGATCTAGTCCTTTGTCCTTAAGTTAAGCTGCTGGGTCTCAGCATGGTGGGACTCACCCACCAAGGTCCAGACTGTATGTTCCCATGTTCTCACCTTCCAGAGCATTTTTAAAAATTATTTTGTAACAATATTTCACAACTAAAAACAAACAATATTTCACAACTCTGTCTTCCACTGATTCACAGGATCATTTGTGTCTCCTCAAATGCTTTATCACACAGCCTACTTCTAATCTAAAATTAAATGTATTTTTGAATAGGAACATACATTTGGCCAAATTAAAGAAAAATAAAAAGGTTTTTTTTAAGGACATTATTTGCAAGGAAAACACTTTTCCTTATTTAATATTGACCTTGAAACTTCTGATAATGGAAACAATAGAGGATTTATGAACTCCTATGAAGTATAACAAGTACTTAAGGAACCTTGTAATGATTATTTTTTCCTCTCCTTCCCATTCTTCATTAGGTTATCTAGTGGAAAATTTAATAATTGGTGAATATTTATTCGCTGTGCTAATCTCAGAAGTAATAAAAGCTTTTCTACTTTAGTTTTTGTTTAAAATATTTAATATGTTTTTATTTACTTTTACCCCTTTTATTTCATTAACAATTTTAAAGAAACTAATAGAGATAACCATTATTTCAGATTATGTTTAAGTTTGTCTTTTTCTAAAGGCTATATTCTTCATGACTATAACAAACTATCAGCACGGTTGGGAAACAAAATTAATTATTGTGATTAGGTGAAAGAACTCTTATCCCTTGGTGGTAACAACAGATTTATCACTTAGACACCTCATTTTACATAAGTAATTAAACCATTTTATAGAAGGAATCAACTACATGTGAGAAGTTATACAAATCGACCCAAGTTACAGTTATAGTTATTGGAAGAATGCTTTCACTTTTTTTCAAAGGCACTTTTCACATATACCCCAGTTAGCACATACGGGCAATTATTTAGTTAAAAAAAAAAAAAAAAAAAAGAGAGAGAGAGAGAAAGAAATTCTTAATGATCATCAGTTACCATGTAAAAGCACAAAGACATTCCTTATGTTTTGGGACACAAAAGAAGGAAGTAACACAACCTGTGCTTTATTATTTTTTATCAGATGCAAAACTTTTTCTAAACTTTAAATCCAACTGAAAGCAGCGGCTGGAAAAATATCAATTACACTGTACCTTAAGCTACAGCAACCAATTTAATGGTGACATTTTATTTCATTCAGATGGTCTGCTCTTTTCTTCTGTTTAAACCAGTAAAGCCTATGGAAACTGTATCTGGATGAAATCACTGGAAGGTGAGGGCCCATGACCAAAAACATTCTTTAAAGATTACAGGGTTATAGTCAAACAGGATAGCAGCACTAACAAGATTGAAGGTCTCCCAAAGACAGGAAGTCATATTACATCATTCATAGCCATAACCACACTTCCCCTTTTGGAGAGAAGGATAGAAAGTTTATTATTCAAAAATATCAATACATAAAACACGGGCATTACTTTTGAAACACATGTGGTATGCCTTTCAGGTCAGCCTATTTGTATTTTTTTTTTAAAGATATAATCACTTCTGTGACTTCACCAGGTCAAAAATTTTTCATAAAAATTCCTTGAATGTTGACCATTTTATTTATTTTTCCTGCAATGAACTGTAAAAAAGAAAAACTCACCTCTGCTTTAGTTGCATATCAATATTATCACAAACAAAACCTGGAAAGTATGCAAAACTTGACTAAGACTGACCTAGCTTTTTCAAAAATAGGAGTATTTTACTGCAGAGAGATGGATTTTTAAAAAAAGAAAACAAAAACTACTCTTGATATGAATCCAGTCCTCATAAATCTTTATTAGAAAAACCTTGGAACCCGATTGTTTAATCTAGCACCAGCCTCTGCTGAACATGAAGGTAAGAAATCTCTCTGCCTTTCTCACTAATTTTTACCTTTAAATTATTCTTAACCAATAACATGTTTTTGTTCATTCATTCACTTATTCATAATTTATACCTTATCTCTGAGAAGGACTTAAAATCAAAGTTATAGATGGCAGAAAACTATTGACCTAAAGAGTTGATAAAAACAGAGAGAGAGCCATATAAGCTAACAGTGTTACTGTGATATGAGCTTCGTGGCATCTAAGAACCTAGCAAAGTGCCTTTGTAAATGACCTTGAATGCTGTAAACTAAGCACCTGCTGTGGATTGTAGTTATAACCTTTGCATAAGTGAGACAAGTCTTGCCACTTAGGAATGACTCCCAGGTGGTCCTGGCACAGCCTGGTCACATCTGCTAGGCCTTAGAAAGATGCAAGTGAAGGTTCTGCATGCTGGCATTGTGCCACATGACCTTGCTGAAAGTTTTGTGCAAATAAGGACTACAAAAACTCCCGAGATGTGGAGAAAGAGAGTTTCAAATTAAAATATTGGGTACTTCCAATAAGTAACTTTCCCTCTGCTGCTCTAATTTTCCTTGACTCTTAAATGAGTTTATTGGACTAGATCATTTCCAAGGATTTACTCTTCTCTCCCAAATTCAAAACAACTATTCCGTCTCACCAATGGTAGCCTACATAGAGTCTATCATTTATTCATTCAGCAAACATTTCCCTTAGGTTTTAATGAATAGAATATAGTATCTATCTGCCTTAGGCTCAGAGTTTCAGCAGGAGAGATGAAATGTAAACAGTTTATTAGAACAAGAAATAAGAAAAAAGATGCTATAGTAACACTGCTATTTCCAGGCGTGTTGAAGGAAGTGCTTCAGCCTCCTGGTGTGGTCAAGAAAGTAGCTGTTTTGAATAAGAGTTCCATAGATAATCACTGTCAAAGAAAGAAAAGGGGAGGCCTTTTTTGTTAGAGAAAATGGCCTGCATAAAGGTGAAAGGTGAAAAAAGGTTGGTAAAGAAAAAGAAGTTCAGTGATGTTGGAATGCACGGAAAATGGAAAATGGCTTAAAAAGTAGATAGAGGCCAGAACATAGTAGTTCAGTGCCTAAGGTCATGAACCCAGAGTCTAGTGCCTGGAATTGATTTCTGACTTAGTCATTTATGTGGTCTACAACTTTTAAAAGCTTTATTTAACTCCTCTTAAGCTCAGTGTCCACAAAGGCAATTGGATTCCTCCTTTATAGAGGAACAAATTAAGGAGTAAATTAAATAATGCAAACTATAATTGAAACTTCAACAAGGCTCCAAAAACTGAAAAATGCAAAATTGTACATAGAGGTGCTGAATCACCACATGCAGATTTTTGAAGGAAATTTCTGAACACTGGAAGTCCTCTGAAACCGTTTACAGGCTGAGAGTAAAGAGAGGGTGAAGGGTTTATGAAGAAATTTTATTAAGAAGAGTAGTTGCCAACTACTGGTGGATACCATTTTCGCAGGAGAAAGGGGTAAAGTGGTGCCACCTCCATCACCTCGAGCCCCAAGCACTCCAGGGGTGAGGGTCTCAGCTGAGGACATCTGAATGAGTCATCAAGGCACTCCAGTGAAAACAGGTTCTAGCATCTTCCAGGTCCAAAGTACCATCTGGCCTTCCAGTCCGAGGCTGACCTGAGCAGGCAGGTGGAAGATTTGTTGCTAAGTCTGGTGCATTTTAATTCTAAACTGAGGCTGTGTTTTGTGGCTTAAGTGATCAAAGAGCTATCTTTTACCTAAGAAAGGACAGAAAATTCACAGGATTGTCAGAGTTTTCTTCCGTAGGTAGGAAAATGTAAACTTCATGAAAAAATGTTTTTGAAAGATGGTGGGAGACAAAAATGAAGTTTTAGTTTGATTGTGTCACAGACTAACTTGCTCCACGTACCAGTTTAACATTAAAGCGCCAAAAGGAATGGTTGCGGGTGCCTGGGTGGCTCAGTAGTTAAGTGTCTGCCTTTGGCTCAGGTCACGATCCCAGCGTCCTGGGATTGAGCCCCACATTGGGCTCCCTGCTCCACAGGAAGCCTGCTTCTCCCTCTCCCACTCCCCCTGCTTGTGTTCCCTCTCTCGCTGTCTCTCTCTGTCAAATAAATAAATAAAATCTTTAAAAAAAAAAAGAAAAGGGATGGTTGGTACATAGTGACTGATTAATTTTTCGTAGTGTTAGAAGCTATGCCAAGATATGAAGTATGTCCTGGATAAATTGAAAACCATTATAAAAAGAGAAAAATGGTCAGGTTTACATGGCAGAAGATAGTTTTGAGCTGAGGTTTGGAGAAGTGTGTTGGGGAAGAGGAAGAAATTAGAGGAGGCTATTTAGGAAGCTACTTAGTATCCTCCAGAAGAAATGTCAATGCTTGTAATGAAAGCAGTAGCCTAAGTGGGTAGAGTAGATATGCTAGATATTTAGGGGTAGAATGTAGGACTAAGGGACATGTACTGAGATGAAAAATATAGGATGTCTTTTCTGGCGTTCTTGTTTAGGCAATAAGAAATAAATGAAGAAGAATCAAGTATTTTATTTGTAGTTTGTTGAATTTGGGATCTTTCTGAGCATTCCAAAGAAATACATACAGTTGGAAATAATTGTCCATGCTCAGGAGTCAAGGTTGTATTCAAAATTTAAAAAAAATGAAAATTTTATATATTTTTCTAAAATTTTATTTCATTATGTTATGTTAGTCACCATACATTACATCATTAGTTTTTGATGTAGTGTTCCATGATTCATTGTTTCTTATGTAGCAATGGCATGAATAAAACACCTATAAATAATACCTATAAAAAGAAGGGGAAAAAATCAATGATAGATCTGCATAATATATCTGAGAGTGGCCTCATAAGTTAGCAATGGTTTTCAATAATTTTTAGCTTAATTTAAATGAAATATTATGAATTGGACATATAAAACAAAAAAAAATGGAGCTATTTAATTGGGGAGAGGGTTATAAGGAGGTCCTTACCTGTATAGTCAACCTTCATCTATTTTGAAGATGCCTACATTCCTACAGAACAGTTAAGACTCCCAGGAATAATTTGAAAATTGCAGATCTTGGATTAATCTTCCCATATTTTATTTGTGTTTTACTGAAGCATAATTGATACACGAAAATTGGACATATTTAATTTAGTTATAATTTGATTAGTTTGTAGTATGCATACACCCATGAAACTATCATTACAGTTCAAGGTAACAAGCATATTCATCATCTCCAAAAGCTTCCTTCTGCCTCGTTTTGTTGGTTTTGTGGTAAGAGTACTTAACATGAGATCTACCCTTTTAACAAATTGTTAAGTGTATAATACTGAGTTGTTAATTATGGGCACTGCGTTTTACAGCAGATATCTAGAACTTACAAATCTTGCATAACTTAAACTTTATACCCATTGAACGACAATCCCCCATTTGCCATTCTCTCACCGCATAATCTTCCCATTTGATATACAAGGAAATGATATTAGGAAAATATAGGTGATTTGTTTAAATGTGCACACAATCTAGACACATTTATTTATGATTATAGAAATCAACAATGGTAGTATCAAAACTTAGGGGTTTATTACCCTTAATCTCTTAGAGCCATACAGTAGATATTTTTTAGAGACAACCTCAGGTCTCTGTGCTTACTCTTCACATAGCTCAGGGCCCTGGTAAGACTTAAGAAAAAACTATAATCAGATAGACTTGAAACAACTCTTCCTGCTTCAGTCTTCTCTTTTTCTTTATTTTGTTAATAGGAATACCTGCTCCTGCTTCAAAAATAAAAAAGAGGTACTGATTATATAATAAAAAGTCTTCCTCATACCTCTATGCTCCAAAAGCAACTAAATGTGACTTTCTCATATATCTTTTTATTTAACATTCAACATTTCTGATATCTGTTGTATGTAGTCTAATCTCCATGCATCAATTACAATGAACTTTATAAAGTGAAAAACAGACCATATCACTATTCCCCTTACAGCTTTTTTATGTATTCCTCTGACAATTAGGGGAAAAAATGCCAATTTTTTACTGTAGATTTTAAGGTCCAAATGATGTATCCCTCCCTACCACTCTTAACATTATCATACTCCATGCAACCCTTGGTTCACTACATTTGTTCTTAAACCATCAAACATGTCAATGACTTCAGCCATTGTACTGGTCCTCCTTTCTTTCTAGAATGTTCTGTCTCTACTCATGGCAGGCTTGTCATCCTTCAGCAATCAGTTAAAACGCCCAAATCTTCAGAGCAACCTTATTTTCTATCTTTCCTCCATTATAACTTCAGTACACAACTTAGAAGAGAAAGATTTAAGTTCTCTTCTGTACTCTGCCCCTCACTTGCTGTATAACCTCAGGTCCATGACTTTCACAGATTTTTTTTTAAGCTGAAAAATAGGGATAACATTGCTTTATTGCCAGGCTTGTTGTGACAATTCAATAGGTGTGTTAATTTCTGCCTCCCCTTAGCTCAAAAAAACATTAAGTTGAATTTCTTTTGTTAGATTTTTAAAGATAAAGAAAACTAGGAATGGAAAGAAAGAGAGAAAGAGAAAAAGGGAAGGGAGGAAGGGAGGAAGAAAACCAGGAGTGTACCTGAATAGAAAATGATACTGAAGGGAGATTAAAGTTTCTAGATCACCAGCCATGCCCAGGACTTACCATTAATTAATCCATTAACTATTCATTAATGCTTACTATATATTGGGTACTGATCTTAGTCCCTGGCAGAATAACAGGGATACATACAATCGATAGAGGAAATAGGAATATAGTTATATTGTAATGCATGTTATTAATATCGTAAGTGCAATGGGCAATGAGTCTATGCCCACAGCATGAGCAGAGACACAGTATGTGTCTTACAGCAGTTCATGGGAACATGAAAGAAGAGAAGGCTTTATACAGGTCAGTTTGATTTGATTCTCCATTGAACAGGTGTTTAACAAAGAATGAAGGAAAAGTCATCCTAAGCAGAAAATTACTGATGGAACTTCAACACATTCGAACACTGAGGAGAATGTAAAGAGAAGGTTCAGAAGGTCAAGTTTTAAGGAACAAAGGTCAATGGAGTCTAATTCTTCTGAGGTGAAATTGTTTAGAAATTTTTAAGTGGTCATAGGATTGGAATATGAGGTGTCACTGGTAAGTTTTTCAAAAAGTATTGCCTTAAAGTGGTGCGGGCAGAATGTACAATCAGTGTGTGGAGAAATGAATGGAGTTAGGACATGGAAAATACAGTTAGACTGCTGTTTCAAAAAGGTCGATGGCTATTTAAAGGAGAGACGCTGAATGAAATTATAAAGACTAGAATATTGAGGGAAAATTATTAAAATGGAGGAAACTTCAATCTGTAAGAGGACAGGAAAAGGTAGTATAGAGAGAATATTTGAAAATATGGGCAAGCAAAGTCAATAACCTAGGTGGAGGGGCTCTGAAACACTTCTTTTCTGTCTGGAGAGAGATGAAGATGTCAGTTACAATTTGAGAGGTTGTGGGTTGAACATATGCTATACAGACTATGAGGCAGACTCTTTCTCAACCATTCTTTTTTGCTAGAGCCCTCTTGTTTTTTTAAAACTTTGGGTCCATCCTGATTGTGAGCTATAGGGTGGAGTAGGCATCCATATGTGTAACTTGTTTCTGCTTTTAAAAGGGTCTTTATTATTACAGACCCACTCAAAGTCTTGAGGAACATAACTAATTAAAAATGCCAGACTGTAAGGAAGAATAAATGTGACTTAAAGGAAACCAGCCAGACAAAAGAACAGACTACAGCTCTTCTAATTTCAAAAATAAGAGTCTCTAATGGTCCTGTTGAGCTAATGTCAGTATCAGTGATCATGGAAAATTAGTCTCTCACATTCTTTCAGGGGTACTTTGGCTTCTTTACGTAAAATTCCTTGGGAAGACTCCAGAAGTCACAGTTGCTATATGTAAAATTTTGTCATTTTTTTTCTTACTTGATTAATATGAACCCCTGATTTATATGCTACACTATAAAATATTACAGCAGCGGTATCCTAAAAATGTAATATAAACTGAAAATCAGGCCATACATCTTTTGTTAATTCCTCAGGCTGCGTTGGTAATAAGGTATATTTTTGTGAGGGGGAAAAAGAAAACCATTCAGTATGTAACATGTCAGTGCTTAATACCACATGGGGAAATGCTTTATAAATTGTAAGGTGCTAGTCATATATGAGTCATTATATTATTCATGGAGAGAGAGGAATGATTAAGATATATTAGCTATCACCAATACTTGAAAAAAAAAAAGTGACTTAGAGATAACTCAGCATCAAAATAAATGTACAAAAAACTGAATATCACAAAATTTTAACGGTATTCCTGAGGCAGTAGAATCTTCAAACCTCTAACTCCTGCTATTGAAACATGGGTCTTTGTGGCCAAGATGGTAAACTTACAAATTGTGAGAGAATTGAACAACCTGGGATTAAGTGAGAAATTAGAATCAAAGAACAAAATGAGTTATAAGTTTGTTTTTTATAAACATGAGATGAGTTCACTTCCTCTATGTGGTTTAATTTTCTTTCATTTGAACTGACTCCATCTTAATGGTATGCAAATTAGCTAAACATTAGTAGTTATATATTCTAAAGTGGATTTAACCCTTCTCAGAAAGCCTCTGTTTATTTTGGTCATAAAAGGTCGCTACATAATTTAAAGGAAGGTGGAGAAGGCACATTTCTCCATTATTTGTTCATAGCCTGTGCTGATTGTAATGCACAAAATATTATCTTTCCATGCATAAGTATCCTAAATTATGCATCTAAAGTTTGCCTTATTCAAAAGAAGTGAAGACAGCTGTAAAAAAGAGCTTTCCAAGTATTTGTACATCAAAAATACATATTCATGATGGAAAATTACCCACCAAAAATGTGCTCTTTGCAAGGGGCAACATTATAATTTTGCAAAAGTTAAATCTTGTCGTCTTCTTACGCTGTTATTTCGTTACTCCTAGTGGGACACAGCAGGATATTCAGTGGAGATCCTTGAAATTTTCTGTTTGAATGTTTAAACATACTGAATGTAAGAATCACATTTTAAAGGTAAAAGTGACTGAAACATAAGGCAGCTCCAGACTGCTCACTAAGAACATTGATCAACATATTTAATCTGCAATTCATTTCACATCCCATGTATAGAGCATCATGTGTATTAGATGGCATTTAGAATGAAGTATACTTGAAGCACATTATGCTTTCTTAAATAAGGAAAATGACATATACTCTATGAATTTGGAGGTTATATTTAGGATGCTAAAATAATTTTATAAAAAGAAAACTATTTTAAAAGTGTAGGAATAAATAAACCCACTTTCCAACTGCATATCTTGGGGGTTCTCCTGATATGAAGTTTAAGTCCATCTTTGTGTATGAGTGCAGGCATTTCAGTGAAGCTTATGTGATTCAATTTTATATTTTGGTACACTGTGGTGTCAGTTGCAAGGAGTCACAAATAACACCTGAAACCAAGACACTGAAACCCTGGCTCTTCTATTTCCTACACGGACTTCCTTTGAGAGCCATGGCTTCCTTATTCTTGAATGAGGAAAAAAATCCTGTCTGTCCTCAGAGCTTTATGTGTCTTAACTTAGATAGCATATAATAAAGCTGTAAAATACTGATCAAATGGGACAGCAGGTTGTAATTCAAACTGCTGGTATCCAAGTCAACAAGTCAACAAGTGTACTGGGAACATTGTAAAGTCTCTGAGACTTAAGTTGTGAATAATTATTTAAATCAATTTTACCGAATGATGAGATTTGAGAGGGTAAATGAGTTTATATTCTTTGCTTCATAGCTAAATGTTAGAAAAACAGATATAGAATAGCCTATAAATCACATGACATTCTCCTCAAATTATTATTATTATTATTCTCATTTTTATTTTTTCTCAGGATTGATTAGCAAGTTATAGCTCCCCATACTTCATAATATTTTTGGAAAAATTCCTGAAAACATAATTTATGACACAAAGATAGTACCATATTACTGGTTCCTGAATCTATCGAGTCAAAGAAACAAAGCCAAACTTCTGTCCCATTGCTTTATTTGCCTTTCGATCTGCAGGATTAGAAAGTTTAGTGGAAGGGTACATCTGTGATTATAGCACATGCCTTTAAATGAGCTTTAAAAATATTCAGTCAAGAATTCTTAATATTTTGAAAAATAGAATTAATAGTATTGTTGAGTTGAGTTGATGAAACCCTCTCTAATGCCTCTGAAAGCTTATATGTTACAAATATTTACATTTTAATCATAATTAATTTGAAGAAAATTATATTTCCTTAAGATTATTAAAGTGTCCTGAGGAACTTAGAAAACTTGTACTGGATCCAAAAGTTGTTCAAAGTGTCAAGGAAATCTTTAAGAAATCCGTAATTCAGACCCTGTATTTTTTTAAATTGATTTGCCTCACACTGTTGACTTGAATCATATCTACTTTCTTTCATCTCTACTAGAGTTGATGATATTTATTGTTCACCTGCTACAAAGGTTATTTAAGTTATTTTTTGTTTCTTTTTTTGAAAAACAACTTGAGTTCTTTAGAGAGAACCTTAAAACATTGCAACTCATCATTACTATTTTTCTTTTATTCTAAAGAAATAAAGCATAAATAAAATGTACTGGTCCCCATCCTGTGGAGAATTTGCCCTGTATCAACAAATCCAGTGGGACTCTTTCTTGTTTTTAATAGTTCAGTAGATAAACTATTTCAGTACTTGAGACTGAGTGTTTAGAAATATGAATGTGTTTTTAACTGCAACTTAGTTCACATCTTTCATGACCTTTTCTTACTGATACCACAAAAACTTTATGCAACACAACAATGAGCTGCATGTTGGAATGTAATGAGTCCTTGGAGGATTTTTATACAGAGCAAGGACAAAATTGTGTGTGTGTGTGTGTGTGTGTGTGTGTGTGTGTGTGTGTGTGTATATATATATATATATATATATATAATTTAAAGGCAGGTACTGAGAGGCTGATGGTCTTAGATATACACTCAAAATAATTTAGTAAGAGTGGGTGGTGTCAGGTCACTATGTGAAATCTAGAGGATGATGGCCAGGTGGAGAGGTGGGAGCACTCCTGTAATGACAGAGCTGACAACCTAGAGGTTCTTTCCTCAGGGAAAGGCAGGGGAAAAGCAAGCATTCTAATCGTCCAGGTGGGCAATTACAGTATGTAGGTTGAAAAATAATTGCTAGAATATTTTAGAAAATGCAATCAAAATTAAAAAGTAGAATGTCAATCTCCTTTGTTTCTATCATTTACATAGCAAAAAGAGCTACCCTGACTAGTAACTTTTTTCTCAGAATTAATGGCATCAATATGATAAATGATAAAGTTAAATAAATTTTTAAAATATCCATTTCTTCTCTTTAAAGGGGGACACTAGTAAAAGCTGCTGCCCATGTTAAATGAGCAGTTAAGACCTGTTCTTTTTACCAAAAGGCTACGGAAGGAAAATCACTCCCTTGGGATAAACATGAGGCATTTCTTTTCATTTCACAAACTTAGAATCTTCCTGGGCTTATAACTCTTCTGTGTGGAGAAGATGAAAAATTACTCATGTAATTTACCATCTTTCAACACAGAATTTGACGTAACATCTACACAATTGAAAAAATAGGTAGTGAACACAAAGTCTTTCCTAAGGCTACACTACCAGCAGTGAAAGTACCAGGACTAAAAGCCAAGTACACTGAGCCCCTGGTCTCATGCCCAGATGATACCCCTCCCTTCATTTACATACACTAGTGCCCCTTTCCTGTGGTGTCACTTTGCTTGGTTTCACTTACCCCAGACATCCTTGGTGTGGAGTCAGATGATCCTTTTTTTGATGAATTATCAGAAGGTCAGTAGTAGCCTAGCACTTCATCACGATGCTTATGACATTCACCTCACTGCATCTTCTCATGTAGGCACTTTATCACTTCAAGTCACCATAAGAAAAAGGGTGAGCACCGTACAGTAAGGTCATTTTTAAGAGCAAGATAACATTCACTTAACTTTTATTACAGTATATTGTTATAATTTTTCTAGTTTATTATTAGTTATTGCTGCTAATCTCTTAGTTATGCCTAACTTATAAATTTTCTAGCTCAATTTTTAAGGATTTTATTACAAACATCATTTCAATTCAGATTTCCTATGTATTCAAATAACTTGAAACATTATGAAATGGGTACTCTTTTTGGTCTTTCAGAGTCACTCAAAAAGAAAAAAAGACAACTTTTCCTCCTCTAAATATTATATCTTCCACTACTTTCTAATCCATTAACTAGTATCAGCAACTTCCCTAGAGTTTGCTCTGCACTCAGATCTTGATTATCCGTGATAGAGCAGAGGAGCTACAGACTGAAATTTGACAAATGGTCATATATAGCTACATAGATATGGAATTCATTTGTATGTAATTGAACAAGAGTCTGTCCTGTACTTGAGGAGTAACTGACTCAGGAGATGCTGGAGATTTGCCACTTTTCTATTCTCCACTCTTCCTGACACTCCGTTCCACACTAGAAATAGCACTATCATCAGATTAGTTCAAGGTACTAGGTGTTCAGTGGTGAATCTCAGATTGAGGCTCATTTATCTTTGATACCAAAATTCCTGTATATTTAGATAAGACACACGAATTGGTATGTGTGGTATCTCGAGGTCTGAGTTTGAGTGTCATGGCTTTATCACTTAATAGTTGACATGAGTCAAGTCACTTTGGGTCCATTAGCCTCAGGTTTTTATCATTATAATGGGTATAAGATTTGAATTACAAAATTTTGTAATTGTGCAGGGATTAAATAAGTCTCTTTAATGTACAAATGGGGATCTGTTTGTTTTTGCATCCCTACAAAGCACTGAAGTGATGTTATAGCTATCAAATGTAAATAAAGCCAAATACATTGTAATTATTTGTATAAGTTGTATGAAAACAAAATTCAGACTTCTATTTTTTAATTGAAAACTTTATTTAATGCAATGATTTATAAAAGGCTTTACTATAGTATACATAAGTATGCAGTTACATAAATCAATATATCAATGTTTATTAAACACCACGTATTCATAAAATTTGAATCTTAAATTAGATTCTTAGTTTTACATGGTGGGGTTTTCATCATTTGGTATCTAGCCCATTCCGAGTTAAATGGTTAAGACATGATGGTGTTTCCTTAGGCACTGGCTTCATCATACTATCGGACAAATAAATGCTCAGAAATTTTAATGAATGACTCCTGTATTAATTTAGGACCCCAAGAGTTCTAAAACCTAGATTTTCTTTGGGCCTTTAAGTGGAATAATAGACTGTACCGTATTAAAACTTCATTCATCTTCTAGCCCCCAAGTTCTCTTGATTCAAAAAGCCTAGATGTCTGAGTATCTAATTTATTTTTATAGGCATATCTTTATAAGCATAGGGGATAAGAAATAAGAAAGGCAGCTATTTTTTGCTTTTTAAATATTTTCTTTTCCCATAGAAGAATTTAACAAGTTATGAAGTGCATAAAATAATTTTAGAATATCATCCAAAACATCCTTATATTTAGGCATCTCTTTCACAAGTGTTAAATCTACTCTAAGGCCTGAATTGTCAAGGATCACATAAATTGGGTAGCTGCCAAATTTCCATTTCAGTTTATGCTGTGTAGACAGAACATGTATCCATATGACCTGCATGAATCAGCCATTCAGCTGTCTCACAGGCTATTTTAGCTATTGCCTACTGCCAACTAGGTAAGAAAGAAAATTCATTGGCGTGAAAGTTGTTAAGGTAATTTTTGGTTATTACATTGGTTAAATTTTTTTCTAGCTCTTCCTTCTTCCGTATACAAAACAGAACAGGTTTTTACTATTGAAATTTAGAAAAATACAACTCATAACCTTTTAAAAGTTGTTTACAATGATTAATTTGAGGACATTCTTATAATTTAGTTCTAAACTTTACATAAACTTAAGGCTATTCTCTTCAATTATATGCAAATGTATTGATAAGAGACCTGCAACCAAATTGTAAGGAGAAATTGCTCATACTGAAATTTAGAGATGATCTCTCTGGGGGGAAAAGAAAAGTCCTTGAAAGAATGGAGTTTGCTTGCTGCTGCTGTCACTGACTCAAGGTTGCTTGACTGAACTTAACATGTAATACATGACAATATTTCTTATACCTTTTAAGTTATTGTCGAGTTATAAAAATATTTTATTCAGCATCTGTTGAACATTTAGCAGTATTTTTTGAACATTTAATAGTATTAAATTATCATACGTTCTCTCAAATATTTTTGTCCCATATATTTTGTTCAGTAAAATATTTCTGTAAAATAATTTAAAGAGTGATGCTATTAAAGCAAAGAAAATCATGCTATGACATAAATTTTGTGCTCTCATTGAATGGAATGTATTCAAATTATTTAACTTATACAGTATTTAAGACAAAAGTAAACAATTTTATATAAACTTTCTTTTTGAATTTTAAACCTCTTCAGAAAGAAGTATTCATCCCCATCCCGTCAAATTTATTTTGAAAATTAAGAATGAAAGTTCTGATATTTCTAGCATATTCTTGCTGAAAAACTGTCTTCCATATTTTAATCAAATTCAACTTTCTGTTAGGAGGAATTAATATGGCACAACATTGTCCATTAAATTTATAATATAATCAGTGTGGTAAAATGAGAAGTATTATTGACATGCAAATGTGATACCAGCTAAATTACTAATTTTTATTTGAGATCTTATCTTTAGAGCACTATAGTATCTATATTATAGTTTTAAAAATTATACTAATCTTCAAGGTGTTACTTGTTAATATGATTAAAATAACTGTTTTTATTTGAATTACACACGTAATAACCAGATTTATTAATTTCCACTACTGGAATCATATAAAATAAATTTGAGTGTACTTTGTTTGACAGTGGTAAAAAGATTTAAAATTAGAGTGCATTGTTTATATGGTTGAATATTTTCTGAGTTTTGATCTTGCCACCAGATGGCAGGAAAAATCAGAGTCAAATAGTTCGGTTAAGCAGCATGGATAAGGACTTTTTTTTTTTCATTTTTTTCTTTTTTTATTGTTGATCCTTTGCACAAAGCCCAAGAAAGACATCATAAACATAATGTGGATAGACAATACCTGCTAATTATTGGTAAAAATTTTCTATTTTTTTCAGTATAATCATGCTATAAATAACTTTTAATGTATTCATGTTATCACTGATATCATGAGTTTGAAAATTATAATTAAAGTTATTGTCTTACGAACATTCAACTTGCCGTAATAATTAGAACTGTCGATCCCTGAACTTCTCTGGGTAAAACAACTGTTCAGTCTTCTTCTAAGGGCATAGGTCTTTACCTAAAGAATGGCATGACAGTGAACTGTATGGTCAGTGAATACTTAGAAAACAACAAACTCTCACCTCAAAGCTAGTTGCTTTTTGGTCAAGGCCAAGCAAGGACTTATCTGTGGCTGATAAATGTTTTATGAATTCACAGTGTAAATATTTTAAAGTCTTGGTGTAATGACACTTGACATCTTCTGTAAATAAAACCCCCCACTTAATTATAACACAGAATAAAGGCAGAAAGAGAAAATATTCCCCAAACTGCACTAAGATTTCTGCAGTTTTCATATTTTATACATGTATTTTTTTTTCCTTTACTTTTTTCAGGAAGAGTTCAAAACCATTAACACCTGACCATAAGCAAAAGAAAGAATTGAGGCAAACTTAAAAAAAAAAGTCAAATAATTGGTGCATGTACATTGTGGATGCATCTTTCATTGCCGTAATGATTGCTTCAGTGCATCTATTTTTTTTTGATACGGGAGTTTTCTTTTTCTTGATTTAAATTATACTGTAATATCAAGAAGAACAGGCATTGTGTTCTTCCTCTTCTAAGAGAAGAAGTGTAACTAGAATTAAATTATCTAATCAAGTCAAGTTTGACTCATTGATGTGATCTTTTCATAACAACTTTCTTTGGCTTATTAGCAGATGTTCTTTCATGCAATTTTTTTTTTTTTTTTTTGCAAAGAAAGGCAAACAGCTATTCTTGATTACAGATAACGCCTTACTGAGATCTTGTAAATACTGAAAGACTATTTAATACCAGGAGTGTTTCTTTCAGGTGGCTCCTGAAATATGCCATTTCTTGACTTTGCACAGAGAGAATGAAGCATTGCGCTGTGTGAATTAGGACGAGGTCTACTTGTCATTCAAACTGTGAAATAAAGTCTTATCAACCATAATTTCCTCTGAAACTAGATTCAGAGGATCTCTCTTTCCATGCTTCTTACTGTTTAATTTGCATAACAGCAGGTATTTGATGTGTGTAAAGGTACAACTTTTATTTCTTTCTGAATTCCCTTGTCTTTGATAAAGATGAATCAAAAAATTGGGGAATTATGGACTAGGTTAACATACAAAATTTCAAGCTATCACTGGTAAAATGACCTGCTACAAATACGTGAGGATGTTAGCCTGTGAACTTCCAGTATTAACAAGAAGAGGAAAGACTCCGACAGTTTACAAAGATTTACTTCCGAGAAACAGACCCCTGTTTACATGCACAAATGGCACCGAGAGTGACAAGTGACCCAGGGCACCAAGTTCAGGCAAGTTGTGAAGGAAGAAGAAAAACGACACCGCTGGTCAGGGACAGATGAACTTTGCATCCATCATGCTGCTGCAGGGAAAACAGGTAGGTGAGTTGTTGCTGCTGTTTGCCTGGCCGATTATCAGTAACACCCCATGGAGAGGTGCCAGTGGCAAAATACATAGTTGTCAGTGAGTGTCCCACTACATATTTTGGCTTCTAAAGACTTTTTAAATTAATTCTTAAACTTAGCTGATTCTTCTTACTAAATAGTAGCATGACGCTATATTTCATGCTGAGGGTTAATTAAAAAGGAGTCACTAGGTTTAGAAAAGAAGCAAAGTAACCAGATAGAAATCATCATGAAACACCTGGGCCACAAAAACACCAGATTTCTATTATGACTTATGCCACTACATACTATATGAATGTTCCTGGGAATAGTGTACAAATGCTTTCAAATGGCCACGTCATACTGACAAGGTGTATAATACCTCTCGGGACTGTTGGATTCAATTCTCCATTATGGTTCCATGACCTTATTGTCTTCATAAAACAAGTCTTACGGGAGATCACTCATCCGGGGTAGCATGGAAGTGGTCTATGTCAGAACCTCAAATTATTTTAATTTCCTTTGTATCTTGCCTTAAAATAACAATCTTGATTCTACTTGGTAAGTGCTTGTTCTGTCTTGCCAAATGTTGAACATTTAAGCTTTATAGAATGATAGAATGAGAGTGTGTTCCTTAGATGAATCTTTTTATTTGTACTCAGTCTGATTAGTAAAAAGAAGTGAAAGATAGATTTAAATAAGTAAAGAGAAAGATTTTTAAAAACTTTTAAATAGATTTGAAAAATGACAAATTAAATACTACTAAATTAATTTGAGATTATGAGCATGAGAAGAGGAACAGACATTACAAATTTCATTTATTTGGGGAAAATATTGTGATACTGAATAAGATTAAAAGGAAGACTTTCAACTTCTTCATTAACCTAACTTGGAAGGAGGAAAATTAGAGGGATAATGCATTAAAAAATGAAACTATGTTCCTATTTCCAGTAAGGTGTTCAGTGAACATGAACTCAGCATACATCTGGGTCATCCATGATTTTCAAGCAAGAGTTTTGCCAAGGCAAATATACTGTGAAAAATTTGTTTTAAATTTTCAAATCATACAACTTCATAAAGCAGTACTAGATTTCAGGGATTGTTGAGACTTCTTGTACAAAAAGAACTTAGCTCCTTCTGCATGAAATACTCATTCACATATAAAGCCAATTTCTATCTATTGTCATGCTCTATAAAAATCACAACTCTCACCCTAAGAGTAATCTGAATCTTAGGTTAATGATTTAGTTTCACTTATTCAACAATAGTTTAGGGCTATAAGCATCTGTAGTCAACTTAAGAATTATTTGTGATATCTGGGCAAATTTGTTCCAGAATGATTCAAAATTGACAACAGTAACTTTCATTACCCATGGATCTGACTTTAAATATCACCCAAAGGGGACATTTTGTTTCCCAAAAGGGAAGGAAAAAAAGTTTCTGCATTGGTATAGGAGAAATGTTATATATGTTGCATATATGTTTTTTTAACCCAGCAATTTTCCCTCTGAGGATTTATGTTAAGTATATACTCTAATCATTCAGCAAAAAGATATGTACCAAGGTATTCCTAAAAATATTGTTTGGAATATTGAAAAGCTACAAACAAAACAAATGCTTATCAAGACAAGACTTAGAAAAAAATTAGAGTAGTCTCATGCAATGGAAGTCTTTCAACTTGTTAAAAAGGAATGTGATTGAATTTACAAAATAAATCTCTCCAAGACAGGTTGTTAGTTAAAAAAGAATCCATTTCGAAGAAGGCATACAAATGTGACCACATCAGTGTATATGTAAAGGAAAAAAAGTTATACAAGAATCCCTTCAAAAGTGCTCACCTCAGGGAAGTAAGAAAATATTTGCAGAAGAGACTGTTTTATACCCAATTCTGTGTATGTGTGTATTATATATAGATATAGATATTATTGTTAGAAATTATAAACTATATATGTGTGTGTATACATATTTACCATGAAGGTAAGCAAGTATTAATTGCATTTTTATAACTGAACAATCATTCATATAACTAAATATATATAATAATATATATATATTATATATAATATATATATAAACTTCATATAACTAATGGTGCCTGGGTGGCTCAGTCAATTAAGCGTCTAACTCTTGATTTCTGCTCAGGTCATGATCTCACGGTTGTGAAATTAAGCCGCGTGTTCGGTGCCATGCTCAATGCAGAGTCTGCTTGTCCCTCTCCCTCTGCTCCTCCCCCTGGCTGCAGCTCTCTCTCTCTCTCTCTCAAATAAATAAATAAAAGCTTAAAAAAAAAGTGAGCTAATATTTGTGAAACTGTGTGGGAAAATGTCAAGTGCTATGTAAAGTTTTACCTGATTCAGGAAATATAATATTAAGACATTTTTTTTCTGACGATTCCTAATATACATTTCACTGATTCAAAATATCTTTGTTGAATTTTTAGATTGTTGTATAGGAAATAGCTACCTAGACATCATCTTTTGCATATAACTGAAGCCAGAATGGTTGAAAAAATTAATCACTGCTGTTTTCTCATGACATATAAAATGAATCCCACAATGCGTTAAAGGTTATGTGCCAGATTAAATTTCATGGTCAATCATTAAAATCCCTATCTTCAATAAACTCTAGACTTCCTTGCCAAACTTTCACTTTTAAGTGTTTGGCAACTATAATTAAAACCAGTTCTCAGGCGCTTGGGTGGCTCAGTTGGTTAAGCGACTGCCTTCGGCTCAGGTCATGATCCTGGAGTCCCTGGATCGAGTCCCTGGATCGAGTCCCGCATCGGGCTCCCTGCTCGGCAGGGAGTCTGCTTCTCCCTCTGACCTTCCCCCCTCTCATGTGCTCTCTCTCTCTCACTCTCCCAAATAAATGAATAAATAAAATCTTTAAAAAAATTTAAAAAATAAAAATAAAAATAAAAAAACCAGTTCTCTACCTACTGCATCCCTGAACCCATACAGCTGAACAGTAGGGAAGACCACACCCATGCTGACTGGTCTCTCTTTAAATTGGTGGTCATGAACCTCAAGTAAGTCCTTCATGCTGCCTACAAATCACATTACGTTGCATGAGTCATTCACTCTCGTCTCCTAGCACACAGTTTTTTCTTTTTTTTTTTTAATTTTTTTATTGTTCTGTTAATCACCATACATAACATCGTTAGTTTTATCCCTTTTCTAAATTAAACTTTTGATAATTCCTCCCTCATCTTCACTGGTAGCTGATGACCTTGCATTTATTCACTGAGAAAATAGAAGCAATGGAAAGATGAATTCCAAAAGCTTTCACACCCCATCTACCCACCCACCTGTGTTGTGTTATCTCTTCCAACTTCTTGGCTGTAACTGGAGATAAAATTGTCAGTTCTGTCAGCAAAGACCCAACTTTCCAGTTAGGTCTGATCACATCTACTCAAAGAAATCATTCTCTCCTGCCTCTACTCTTTTTTTGACTTTCTCTCTTTATTGGATTTTCTGTGTCAGAATATAGTGCACATTATACTGTTGTTTCTGTCTTTAAAGAGAGAGGGAAAAAAAAAAAAAACTCAAGACATACTTTCTTCTTGCAGCTGCTGCTCTATTTTTCTATTCCTGTACAGCAAAATTCTTTTTATAAAGAGTGGTCAGTACTTGTTTTCTCCATTTCCTTACCCTATGCTGTGTTTAACTTTGTTATCACTGCATACAGGTTTCCCTCCAGCCTGCCCTTTGCTTCCACCCGGGCTCCCCTCCTGGGCAGGTGTGAGGTGTGAGGGCCTGCCCATCCCTGCCACAGCTGCATGATGGGCAGAAACCTTCTCTTCCAGCCTGAGTTTTACTTGGTGTGCTAGATAATTTTATTGTCAACTCAGTCAAGCTGGGCACTACATTACTCAGAATTCACCTCTCCGTATAGTTATGGTTAGTGTACAACTCTCCAAGTCTTTTTTTTAAATTGTTTTATTCTAGTATAATTGACACAAAATATTACATTAGTTTCAGATGTACAACATAGTGATTCAACTTCTCTGTACCTTATGCTATGTTTGCCACAATGTAGCTACCATTTGTCACCTTACAATGCTATTATAATATCATTGACTGTAGTCAGTTTCCTATGCTGTACCTTTTATTCCTTGACTTACTCATTCCATAACTGGAAGTCTCTCTCCCATTCCCCTTCACCCATTTTGCCCATCCCCCCACTCGCTACCTCTCTGGCAACCATCAGCTGTTCTCTGCATTTATATGTCAGATTCTGCTTTTTGTGTATTCATTTGTTTTGTTTTTTAGATTCCATATATGAGTGAAGCCATGTAGTATTCACATACAATACATACATACTTACATACAATATATGAACCTATTTCACTTTGCATAATACCCTCTAGGTTCATCCATGTTGTTGCAGATGGCACAATCTCATCCTTTTTGGTGGCTAAGTAATATTCTGGGGTGTGCATATATGTGTGTACTACATCTTCTTTATCCGTTCACGTACTGATGGAAACTTAGATTGCTTCTATACCTTGGCTGTTGTAAATAATGCATCAATAAATATCAGAGTGCATATATCTTTTCAAATTCATAGTTTTGGTTTCTAAATACCCAGGGGTGAGATTACTGGATCATTCTACTTTTAATTTTTTGAGGAACCTTTATACTGTTTTTCACAGTATGTGGACCCATTTACATTCCTACCAACAGAGCAGGAGGGTTCCTTTCTCTCCACGTCCTCACTAAAATTTGTTATTTCTTGGGGCACCTGGGTGGCTCAGTTGGTTGAGCGTCTGTCTAGGCTCAGGTCATGATACCAGGGTCCTGGGATTGAGTCCCACATCGGGCTCCCTGCTCAACGGGGAGCCTGCTTCTCCCTCTCCCACTGCTACTCCCCTTGCTTGTGTTCTCTCTCTCTCTCAAATAAATAAGTAAAATCTTTAAAAAAATAAAATTTGTTATTTCTTTTAATTTTAGCCATCCCCCCAAATTCTCCCATGCCTCTTTGTAGTCAAACCCTTTCTCCACTCTTAGTCCCTGGCAACCACGGATCTATTTTCTGTCCTAATGATTTTGTCTTTTCCAGAATGTCCTAGAATCATAAAGGTTAATAGAATAATAATAGAATCAATAGAATCATAAAGCATGTATCATTTTGATTCTAGTAACACATTTGAGATTCTTCCATGTTATTGCATGTATCAGTAATTTGTTCCTGTTGTGTTAAGCATTTTTCCAATTTATGGGTATAGTTCTGCTAGTTTTTTCTTAATATATTTTGAAATTTTATTATTAGGTACATATACACTTAGGACTGTTAAGTCTTCTTACTAGTTTTTGTAATCATAAAATATTCCTCTTTGGTAATACTGCTTTTCTTGAAATTTTTACCTGATACTGATCTATCCATTCCATCCCCCTTATGTTTAATGTTTGTGTGGTATATATTTTCCAATCCTTTGCTTTAACCTGTCTTTTATATCAAAATATATAATTTTAAAACCCCAGACAGCACAGTTATTAAGTGTTCGGTTCAGTGAATTTTGACAATTTTGGCACTTGGGTATGCATGTGTAATAATTGTTCTTAAAAATATACTGCACATTTCCATCACCTTAGGAAATCCAGAAGGTCCACTTAGCCCTGTGTCCTGTTAATTTTCCCCACCTCGTCACTCTGACAGAGGCATCTACTTTCTGATTTTTAATTACTATACAGTAGTTCTATCAGGTCTTGGGCATTACATAAATGGAATCATACAATACATATTCTTTTGTATCTTGTCTTTTCCTCTCATGTTTTTGAGATTTTTACTGTATTTATTTATTCTGTATTTATTCTGCATTTATTTATTTACTTATTTATTTATTCATTCATTCATTCATTTATGCAGTTCTTTATTTTTTCTTTAGTGACAGTCTATTTTATGAATATACTATAGTTACTTCTGTTCATTCTCCTGTTGATAGTAATGGATTATTTCCAGTATAAGACAATCATGAATAAGACTGCTGTGAGCATTGTTATGCAAACCTTTTAGTAGACATATGCTTTCCTTACTCTTGCATAAATATCCAGAAATGAAATTGCTGAGTCATACGGTAAATGTATGTTTATTTTCTTAAGAATACCCAAACACTTTTCTGAAGTATATGAACCATTTTGCATCTTCATTAGTATCATGTTACTTTTGTTTGTTCCATATCCTTATCACTATTTGATATTGTCAGCCTTTTAAATTTTAGCCTTTTTGGTGGATGTATAGGAGTATCTCATTGTGGTTTTAATCTGCATTTCCCTGTGACTTACAATGTTAAATGCCACTTCAAATGTGCGTGTCTTTTATGAAGTGGTTCTTCACATCATTGTCTTTAGTTTATCCCTTCAAGTTATACACATAAAATATATAATATACAGTGTATATGTAATAGATATATATGATAAGAATATATCATATGATATATATATAGGAATATTTTGTCAGATATTTGTATTTTAATATTTTCCTCCCATTGTGTGACTTCCTTTCCCCTTATTTTTATATGATATTTTTGATAAACAGAAATTTCTAATTTTAATCAAGTTCAGGTTATGAATTTTCTTTATCTTATGGTTGATGTATTTGTGTTCTATCTAAAAATATTTGCCTCTCTCAAATTTGCAACTCTGTCTCCCTGTATTTTCATATTTAATTTTATGGTTATAGCTTATATTTAGTTTTATATTAGATCTTGAATTGTTTTTTTCTACTGGGAGTTAAGGTCATGGTTCATTTTTTGTTTTTATTTTCATATAAATACCTACTTGTTCTGGCATGATTCATTAAATAGACTTTTCCCACTGAACTCTCCCGGTGCCTTGGTTGACAATCAATTGAACATATACATGTGAGCCTTCTTCTGGGGCTCTCTTTTCTATTCTGTTGATACAGATGTAAATCCTTATACCATTATCATACTGTCTTGAAAACACAAATTTAAGTAAGTCTTTAAATCAGACAGTTTAAATACTTCAAAAGTTCCTCTTTTTTAGATTCCAGTTATCTCTGCATTTCTATATAAATATTACAAATAGCTTGCTGATTTCTTCAAAAAATTTTGCTGAGATTTTTATTGCGTTTGCATTGAATCTATGGCTCAATTTGATGAGAATGAATATTTTAACAATATCAAATATCTCCGTTTATTTAGGTTTTCTTTAATCTTTTCAGTAGTAGTTGGTATTTCAGTGAAGAAGCCTTGACAACTTTAGTTAATTGCTAAATATTTTTATGTCATTGATGTTACTGTGATATTTAAAAAAAATTTTTTTTAAGTAAAAACAATTTGAGTTATTAGCTGTATAAGGAAGTTGAACCTATAATGATGGTAACTTTATGTAGAAGTCTACTAGTTCTTTTTGGTAGCTTCCATAGAGTTTTCTACTTATATATCATGTTTTCTATAAATGTTTTTTTACTTCTTTTCTATTTTTTATGTTTTTATTATTTCTTTTTTGCCTTTTTCTTTGGCTAAAAGTACAAATATAACGATGGTGAATGTTCGGTGATGATAATAGTTGATGATGATGATATTGAGTAGATGTGGAATGGTTAGACATCTTTTTCTTGTATTCCTAATTGTAGAGGATAAATGTTTAATGCTTCACCACTTTTGAAATTAGTTATAGGATTCTCATAGATGGGCTTTTTAAGATTAAGAAACATTGCTTCTCACCATAATATGTTGAAAGTTTTGACCGACAGTGAGAATTGTATTTTACCAAGTTCTTCAGTCTCTATTGAGATGATCATAAAATTTTCTTCTTTTATTCTATTAATGTGGTGAATCACACCAATTTATTTTTATGTTGAACAGTTTTGCATAAAACAGTCGGTCAGTTTGCATAGACCTTTTTTATATGTTGTTACATTAGATTTGCTAATGGCTTTTTAAAGGATGTTTTCTACACTCAAAAGATCTGTCTAGAGGCAATATTATTTCATTCTGTCTTTGTGAGGTTTTATTATCAGGTATACTGCTCTCCTGAAATGAATTTGACTATGGTTTGTCCTTTATTTTATGAAAGTATTTGTATAAGATAGTTATTATTTCTTCCTTAATGTTTGAAAAATTCACTGGTATATCCATCTGGGTCTTGAGTTTTCTTTGTGGGAGGAATTTTATAATGGATTCAATTACTTTATTTAGATAAGGCTATTGAGATTTTTCCATTTCTTATTTTGTCAGTTTTGGTAAGTTATGCTTTATAAGAAATTCACCTATTTCAAATAAATAAAATCTTTAAAAAAAAAAAAAAAGGCGCCTGGGTGGCTCAGTTGGTTAAGCGACTGCCTTCAGCTCAGGTCGTGATCCCAGAGTCCTGGGATCGAGTCCCACATCGGGCTCCCAGCTCAGCGGGGAGCCTGCTTCTCCCTCTGACCCTCTCTCTTCTCATGCTGTTTCTCTCGCTCGCTCGCTCTCTAATAAATAAATAAAATCTTTAAAAAAAAAAGAAATTCACCTATTTCATCTAAGTTGTGAAATATATTAGCATAATGGTGTTCAGTAAATCACCTTATAATCGTTTTAATGTCTGTATGATTTATAACAATGCCTTTTCTTTCAGTCCTGTTATTCATAATTTGTGATTTTTCTCCCTTTTTCATGACCAGTCTAGCTAGAGGTTTAACAGTTTTGTTAACTTTATTAATTTATTGCTTTAGACTTTGTTGATCTGTCATTTTTCACTTCACTGATTTTTCCTCTTATTTTTGTTATTTTCTCTCTTCTAGTTACTTAGGTTATAACTTACTCTTCTTTTTCTACCTTCCTAAGATGACAGCTTAGGAAAAGTGATTTCACTTAGGAAAGCGATTTCTCACCTTTCTTTATATCTATAAGTATCATTCAAAGCTCTGCTTTAACTATATTCCACATATCTTGATATGTTGATATCTTGATTATCCAGATCAGGAGTTTGGGAAGTGTTTTGCTGGGCTGTTCTGGGTCACATTTTTCATGCAGTCAGGTGATGTCTGAAGTTAGCACAGTGGAATGCTGAAGCTACTGGAAGTTAGTCAGATCCTCCTGCCTCCTTTTCTTTCTGTAGTCTCTGAGCCTTGGAAACCTTGTATGGTTTCTCCACCTGAGTTAGTTTAGAATTGCTTGTGGTATGATGACCTCAAGACATTCAGCCTGCTTACTGGTAGCTCAGGACTCCAAAAGCAAGTGTCCCAAGAACACCAGGTAGAAGCTATACCACTCTTGATCACCTACCCTTAAATGACACATAATGATACTCCAGCATCCTCACGAGCCTGCCAAGATTCAAGGATGGGAGAATATATGTCACCTCTTGATTACAGAAGGGGTGGCAATATACTTCTCTTCTTACATTTTAAGAAGAGAATGCCAGATGGGAGATACTGTAGCTATGTTGGAAAAATACAACCATCTATACCATCTTTGACCCATGGGTGTGTATTACTTTTTAACAAAATACATTTTTACTTATTTCTTTCTCCCCTCTGCTCCAAATGTAATTATTAAGAATATTTGTTTACTTCTTTATTCCTTTACCAAGTAGTGTCTAGCACATGGGAGGTACTCATAAATATTTGAATATATAAATAAATGCATTGATTCTGTCCCCTGTATCATGAATTTACTAATTGCATTTTTCTAACCTGAAGATACTTATTTTTAAATTTTCAGTGTTTAAAGGGAAATGTACTCTTGGCTCAGTAATCCAGTATGAATTCCATTTGCTTTTCTTTTTTTTTTTTTTGTATTTTATGATACTTAGAGCATTGTTATCAGAAAACTTCACATGCACTGTCATCTTACCCCTATTTTTTGGTGTTTATAGATTTAATTCCTTTTCCACCTCCAACAGTTAGTAATTCCACAAACAAGCTTTTTATAGCTTTAATCTAAATCTTCTTTGTGGGTGGCTAAACTTTGGCAGTCACTGTTTGAAAAGTCTCATCCGAACAATCTATTTTCGTGGCTCTGTTTTAATATCAGACATGATCCAGAAATTTTCATAGCACACATATTTGTTCTGTCAAAATAAAATAATCAGGACTGCTGCCTTGCTTACGCTCAGTAGAAACACTGTAAATAAAACCAGCGCTGTAGTCAGTAATCTAGAATAACAAAATAGTTTTACTTCTTAAAATATACTCAAGAGTTAAGGCAGGCATGAAAGTAAGGTAAAATTTATTCAAGTGAGCACATGAACTGTCACTTGCCTTAGGCCTTCCATGCTCTCCTGTACTTTCTATATCCTTTTCACTGAGAATTGTCCGTGGGTTTAGAACAAAAGAAGGGGAAGGTAGAGGGAGAGGTTATGTGTACAGTCTCCCTCTCTAATTTCTGATCTATGTTCTAAGAGCTACAAACAGGGAAGATAAAAGCCATTTGTTATTGTCTTACTTTTAGGTCTTTAAATCGCAACCACCCGAGACAGATACAGGTGGTTAATGTTCCTTATTCGAAGTTCATGCTAGATCCAGCAGAGAAGTCAATGAATGTAGAAATTATTTAACTCTCTGGCTCTAAGGAGTTCGTTTTCTCACCTCTATTAAAAATAAGCATTTTTTCACCCTGTTTTTTATAAGCTTTTTAATAGGGACTACAGAAGGAAAATTACCAGTGAATGAATGGGTTCTCTCTGCCGCCTTAGTGTTCACCTTCTCACTGAAGCTCTTTTATATTATTACCACTGTGTCATCCTGCTCAGGTCCCTCTTATACAACAGTTCCTGGGGAACACCCCCTTTCTTTAGTTTCTTCTGTACAGTTGACACATATTGATACTTCAGAACATTGCTTTATTACATATTTAGAAATAATAAACTATAATAATAAAGAAACGCCAATGAAATCTGTATTAAGCTGAAATAAAAAGGAAGCTTTAACAAAATCTTTTATTACAATATACAGAATATGGGTCTTCAAGGCCTGAGAAACCTAAAGTATTAGTCATTACCTTGCTGACATACTGTGATCTCTCAAACACTTGACTGTTTCTACGTGGTGGATGCCATCTTATGAACTACTATACAAAAGCTGTATTCAGGGAATACATCCCCTGTCCTTACTCAGATGGCGGGGGGTGGGAAATGCTCTTGCTATACAATTACCAGTTTGAAAGGCACGACTTTCCAGTGGTTTCCTGGCCATCTGTGATGATATACATAATGAAGTAGCTCATACTTCAAGTTAGTCCCAACATCTTGCTTAGGGAAAAGTTATTTGACCCATTACAGCTCCATGAACCAATGTAATTTTAACTACATGACAACCATAATTACTATGGCACACCCATTATAATTATAGGCCTTGTCTTCTATGGATGCCATCATAACACATTAGTATGATGCCTTGAAGTTGTGAAAAAAGCCAATTGAATTGTTTGAACCTAACATACAATGTTGCAGGGCCATCTTATTCTATTTTTTATTTTGTTTTATACATACAGACACATACATAAAGTTATATCTAACACACTATAGAATTCTTGAGTACAGTATTTATATCCACTTCATTTTGGTCTTCCTATTTTATGTCCACAACAGACAGAAGTCGATACGTATTTGTTGACTACTGAAAGAATAGCACTTAACCTCCTTTTGATTAACAAAGAGTGCTCCGTGGTCTGTGGTCTTTGGAAGTCTCTGAAAATATATAATGCTTACTTATTTTTTCTAGCTCTTTTCAGGATGGATTGCTTGATTCACAAAGACTTTATTCCATTATTCATCTGTGTAGGCATCAACGTTTATTTCCTTTAATATTTTAAAATTAGCTTTTTAGAAATCAGCTAAGGTTAGTAGGGGAGCAGTTAATGTCCATTGGCCTGAGGAAACACCAATAGTAGACTGGTGTATACTTATAGAGAAATTAATTTTGAAAAGTAGCATATGAGAACTGATTATGGTAAATACTTTGGTAGATTCATATATTACAGTCCTTTGATATTCTATATGCTTTTATTCTATCAATCTGATTACTGCACATTTCAGGATACTTTTGTATTGGCATTCCTCTTGGAAAATATTGTCTATCTGGAATACTTTGTTCTCATGTATCATAATGTAACATCCACTGTAAAGAAAAAAACTTTTTTTAATGCTTTTCTTTAAAGCAGCTTTCCTCTTTTATGAAAAAAAAAATATGTATCAGAGCTAGAAATAGAAAATTAGTGCTATAAAAGCGTCAGATTAATTTTGAAATTAAATTTGTAAAGTTTTTAAATGAAATGTGTTCTACCATTGAAAAGGAAAAACAGTCTCTGGCCTTGGGAGCATATTACATAAGACTATCTTAATTACGGTATCAGTTTAAGTAATAGACTGCAAACTTGAAAGAAACATGCAAAGGAGAATGGCCAAAGGAGGGAGTTACTTTGAATACTAGCAATAAAATGTAATTACTAGCTCAAATGACACAAAATCCCACCTACCACTTCTGTCTACTTCAGTTCATCCTGTTATTCCTTTTTTATTGCAGCTGGTCTTCCAGGAAAGATTGGCCACTAAAGCTTACTTTCCTTTGACTTGCCATATATCACTCTTTGTTTGGTCCCTTTGGGAATCACCTCAACCATCCAGAGAGCCTATTGTAAAACCTCTTGTGATCTTTTATTCTGAAGGATGATAAATAAAAGCACATAGAACTGAGAAGCTGTTTTAGATGACAGTCACAGGGATTCTGCTTTGTCTGGGTTCCTGTCATGAAATTGAATTACTGGTACTTACCCAGCAGAAAGACAGTTTAAAACTGTTTGGAGAAGTCAAATGAAAAGACTTTTGGATAAATAAACAATTTTCTCTTTCAGAATAAGTAATTTTCCATTGTTTCCACATACAAACAATTTAATGTTCATCCCCTCAAAAGAACATAGGATAAGTCGATAAAGGAAACTATGGCTTAAGTTCAGTCATGAATGTATTAATTTCTGCGCCATTTGCATAAGAGAAGCATTCTAAAACAACTTACACTCTGATGGATTACTAAAACACATATCTTGTCACTTCTCCCAACCAAGTACTAACCAGGATATCTTGTCACTTCTGTGTTAAAACGTTCAATGGCTCCCATCATTACTAAGCTTTGTCCACACTTACTTACACAGCACCTAGGAATCTCGCTCCTTTCTCTACTTAGAAAACTATTCACTGTTCAGTGTGCAATTACAGCTATACCTCATCTTGTATAATCTGCTCTGACTTCTCCAGGGAGAGGCCATCACTTTCTCCTCTGTGTCATTCTGCAAGTAGTTCTATCAGTTTACCTATTATGATGTATTATAAGTGTTTCCTTATGTAGATTTCTCTCCTGCTCAACTGGAAGCCCTTTGAAGGCAGAGTACTTAAGTCTTTAAATCTTTATATCAATGAATTCTGCTTAAATTGAATTTTACCACATTCCGTTCTGTTATTAATTACAGAAGCTGGCTTCATCTATTACTCTATATTGTAAATTAAATTTTTAGGCTGGTTTTATTATGTTTCTATCATCAAATTTAGGTAGCCTTGGCATTCAAGCTCTGCTTTTTATTTTTTGTGACTTCTCTGGAACATATTCCATTTTTCTTCTACCCATTAGCCTAAGTAAATAAGAACAAAGTGCTTTCTTCATTGAATTCCATTCAAATTCAATGATTGCTGACTCGAAAAGGAGCGTAAGCTTTATGAAGACTAGTTAGATTTTAAACTTGGCAAAATATGACTTCTTAGTTCAAAGAAGAAAACCTTTAAAAGACAGACCCATAAGACTCCAGGAACATCAAACAGGACATAAAACATCATTTGATGACTCAGGTGTCAGTGAATCATAATTACGGAAACTAGATTTCCTCTCAGGTGGTCATGGGCAGAAAAGGCAAGTTTAAATACACTTAGTTTTCCTCCACACACAAACTTGAAATCATTAAAAAACATGTATTTTCCCCAAATGTCCTCTAATTAGGGCTGTCCTTTGTGTAAAATACTTAGGGCAGCTAGATAGTTAAAAGAAATTATTTCTCTAAATAGCTGTGCCTAGTGCTATTAATGTTAAATTCCATTATATCATTTGACTCTGGAATAATGATAGTGAATCATATTTGAAATATTTAAGGCTTATAAAGCCTCATACAGCATAAAGATCTTGAAAATACTATACAACTTAGTTGTTTATTTCTTTGCCAAAACTAAATATTGACTTTAGCACAGTAAAACACACACATGTGTACACATACACACACGTGCACGCGTGCACACACGCACACTCTCACCCTCTTCTGTGTATGTGTGGGTAGGGAAGAAAATTTGAAAGTCTTTGAGACAAATGATTTCTACCTTGAACCTGCATCATCCCCCAACACTTGGCCTCCCAGCCAATCTGTTTCTCATGTATCCATCCCATGAACCCTATTTGTTTAATAAATCATCAAATACAGGGCCAGATTACTTGTTACATAGGAAAGGTTAGAATTCCTTATTTTTCACATCAGTCTGATTGAATAATTATAATCTACCTAATTTGAAAAACGCATGCCTAAACTGATCACTTTTATATCTTTACAAGGACAAATGGAATTTGTAATCATTTAAAAATTTGTCCATTCTATGAAATTTTAGCTATCTTTATTCTTTTTTTTTTTTTTTTAGATTTTTATTTATTTATTTGAGACAGAGAGAGTGAGAGACAGAGAGCATGAGAGGGAGGAGGGTCAGAGGGAGAAGCAGACTCCCTGCCGAGCAGGGAGCCCGATGCGGGACCCGATCCAGGGACTCCAGAATCATGACCTGAGCCGAAGCCAGTCGCTTAACCAACTGAGCCACCCAGGCACCCTAGCTATCTTTATTCTTAAACAATCATGTTTGTCTAGAAAATTTACTATCTGTTCTTTTAGCATTATATAAGAGTTCACAACTGTTGAATCACAGACCTGTACCTCTGAAACAAATAATATATTATATGTTAAAAAAAAAAAAAGAATATAGTAGGAAGGGAAAAATGAAGGGGGGGGAAATTGGAGGGGGAGACGAACCATGAGAGACTATGGACTCTGAGAAACAAACTGAGGGTTCTAGAGGGGAGGGGGTGGGGGGATGGGTTAGCCTGGTGATGGGTATTAAAGAGGGCACGTACTGAATTGAGCACCGGGTGTTATACGCAAACAATGAATCATGGAACACTACATCAAAAACTAATGATGTATGTGATTAACATAACATAATAAAAAAAAAAAAGAGTTTCATAGTTCTTACACAAAATGTCTCCTTGCTTGGAAAGTATGTTTTTTAGTTAACTATGTTGTTTGGATAATATATATGTCAGAATTCCCTTTTAATTATTTTAAAGCATTTAGAAGTATTTATCTGAAAAGGTAGATTAGTTCACTAGAAGGTATTAAGTTTAAATATCAAAAGCTAATACAATGAGTATAATGTTTTAAGCTTCTCTCTACTAATAGTCAAGAAGGGAAATAATGTTAGAGCTCATTAGGAGATATTTAAATTAGATTTGTAAGAATCCTATGCTTTTATGAGTTACATCCAGAGAAGAGACTAAGTAGTGTTGTGAGAATTTTCTTCTTTTAAATTGTAAAAATAACACACACACACACACACACACAAAAAATGTGCTTTACAAAAAGGCAGAATAGCTGATTGAATATTTAAGTCTTTTGTAATTTTATAACTACATAATTAGGGCAGTGTTAGGCTTATTTGCTCATTTCTTAGATGTAATAAAAATTACATAATATTTGTTGTGGTCCATTGACCAGATCAATCATAAAATACTTAGCGAAGGCCAGTCATGAACCTGATATTTTTTAGGAACTAAATATACAGTAGTAAACAAAACAAAACGTTTCCTCTCAAAGAGCTTATATTCATTTGCGGAAACAAAGACATTGAACATAGATGGATGATGGATGATTGGATAGGTAGGTAGATAGATAGACCTACAAATATTTAAACTGCTATGACAAAAAGTAAAGGTAGAAGAAAGAAATTGAAGTAGGAAATCTCTGGGGAGGAATGTAATTCTTTTTTACAGTGTGGCTAAAGAACAACTCTTCAGCAAAGTGACCTCCATGAGGTAGGGAGATTCAAGGTTACATTCAGGGATTGTATTTATGCTGAAAGAATAGCAAATACAAAGGCCTTAAGCAGAAATATGCTTGGAGTTTTTAAGAAACAGCAAAGAAATCAAGGTGGTTATGGAGGAAGATGGATAGGAAGTGTGTTTGAGGATGTGTCAGAGACCACATAGTGACAAATTCATCTCCAAGTCCAATACCTTTGAGTCTTTCCATAGTACTCTTATAGCACTGAGACCACAGACACGGCTCCTTTCATCCTGGACTTATTCGAAAGAGTTTTGTTTTTTACAGATGTGTGTATTATGTTATAATGAATTGAAATGTGGCAATGATTACTATAATCTACTGGAAGGCAGGTTTAATATTTTATTCAGCAGTGTAATATCAGAATCTGTTAAACTAGTTTTCATTAGATGGTCAATACACATCTTTTCTCAGTGAATGAGTGAATAATTCAAATCCCTTCTTGCAATGAGAGGTAGCATAGCGTGGTTAAGAGCACAGACTGGTGGGCGCCTGGGTGGCTCAGTTGGTTAAGCGACTGCCTTCGGCTCAGGTCATGATCCTGGAGTCCCGGGATCGAGTTCCACGTCGGGCTCCCTGCTCAGCGGGGAGTCTGCTTCTCTCTCTGACCCTCCCCCCTCTCATGCTCTCTATCTCATTCTCTCTCTCAAATAAATAAATAAAATCTTTAAAAAAAAAAAAGAGCACAGACTGGGATTTAGACTGACTGGGTTTGTATGCAGTCTCTTTAGATTTCTATTTCTCTGCATACCATAGAGATTATAATGAATATCCTAAGTTTATAACAGTATAGTTTTCATTGATACCAAATTAGCATACAGAACTCTGCTCCTGTATGGTTCTGCTCCTCCCTTTTATTTTGGTGGCACAATCTATAAATTTATATATTGCATGCCCAATAATAGCTTTATAATTATTTTTATGCATTTGTCTTTTAAATCATAGAATAGTAAAAAGTGGAGTTACAAATCAAAATTTCAGTAACTATTTCAATGTTTTTACCTATAAACTAATTTGAATCAAGTTATTATATTCTTCACATCTAAGTTGATGCCTGGGAATAACTGATTATTAATACCAATATAGAATGAAAAATTGAAAAACCATGCTATTTTTTAAATTAGTAACTTGTTACTATAATTGACATTGTTTAAATGTAAGCAGTAGAAATGTTTTCCAGGGTATTAAGTTAAATTACTATACAGTTAAAATTTTTGAACAGAAATTTTTGTGAGATTAAGTTTATAGTTGAAATAAAATAAAATTTTGTAAAGGAAACATAAACTAGTCACAGAATTTTTGATGGAAAGAACTAAATTTATAACCCATCTGTATCTCTTTATTTTTTTAGGAACTTTCAAGTGAATATTCCTGTCTTCTGTCATGTAAGTAAACATTTTATCCAATAATATTCATCAGTTTAAAAATCCAAAAGGTTTTCATCACCTTATGAATTCTAGATCAAACAGCATCATAGCTATCTATATTTATCATAAATTTATAGTTTGTAGTGAGTCTTGCAACGAGTACAGAGCATCTGAAACAGGTTTGAACTGTTTATTTGCAATAAAGCAGAGCACTACTAAATCACAGTGTAAGTACAGTACTTTTTATTCATGGTGGGAGTGGAGTTTCTCTGAGCCAGAATTAAATATCTATTTGTAAAACAGCCAAATTTAAAAGAAATTTAGCACAAAGCCTAAATGTGAAAGTACTTTAGCCAGTTACAGTAATCAAGCAAATTAGGGTTTTTCAAAGGATTGTGCCTTAAAAATTGCAGGTACCATGGGATCCTTAATGAAAAAGCCAGGAACTGAATTTTATTTCTCCTTGGAACAGAATCTTTCTTCTAATTAGTCTGTTATATTAGAGCTGTGGCTCCATGTGGATTAAAAATAGTTGAACAGCCTCTGCATCATGTTCCCCTGTGAAAGTTTGTTTTTACTCTGAAGCCATTTTTCCAAATGTTGTTTTAAATTATACCTGTCCATTTTCAAAGAAAAGGGAAAAAATCTTAAGAACATTGCATTTTTCTGAATCTCTGGTTCCTATAATTTCTCCAATCTGGTATCGAACTGAAGGTTATTAGTCCAATTGAGATAGCTCCTGTCTTATTTTAAACCCAAAGTTCCATGTTTGACAGATTTTTTCAACTTTAGATCTTCACATTTACAGAGTAGATGCATGTGACTATGACTTCCTTTTAGAAATGCTGATTGGCAAAGGGTAACCATGAATAAAAAGAGCTCATAAATGTCCGGCCAATTACAAAAGATAACAAAGATTTTCCTAAGTCAGCACAAGCAAGTCTAGTTTACATGGACGTACTTTTGAGGTCTTGTGGAATTAGGACCACATTATGCTTTAAAGAAATCCTAGTTTAGTTAACCAAATGAAGACCACTGGTATAATTACTAAAGATATAAGATGTAAAATATAGAATATGAAATTAAATTAGATGGCATATGTTGAGTATTAAATATATGCTAGGTAATTTGGATGCCACATCTCTATCATAGAGGTGAGAAAAGTCAGCACAGTATATATTTACATATACCCAGCTTGTACGTAGCAATTTTGATGTTTAAAACCTGCTAAAAAAAACTCTCACTTGAGAACTTGAGAGCCTATGCTCCAAATTATACTGCCTTCAATGACTAGAAAACCAGGACACGTATACAAGCAAATTGATCTCATCTTAAAATTTAAATAAGAAAAATGCCAAAACAAGCCAAATATTTCATTCTTCATGTCTGCAAACATTTATTTTTAAAAATGCCAACCTACAGAGAAGTTAGAAAATAATCAAAATTAGCACCTATATAACATATCAGCTAGATTTATCGGGTATTAACCATTTTGCCACATTGGCTTTCAGCCATTGCCAAGCAGTATTTTTCTCTGAATCACTTGAAAGTAACTGTAGACATTTTGAAACACAATCCTAAAATATATCAGCATGTATATTCTCAAAGGTAGGATATTTTCCACTTAAAGAGCAATTTTTTATCACACCCAAGAACCTTAAATTTGATTTCACAATGTCAAAAAAAAATCTGAAACTTGTTAACAGACAAAAGAGATTGCTGAGTTTCCTTTGGTATACTCAGTAGTATGAAATGGTAAATTTTCTATCAGCTGATCTATTTTATACCACCTATGCTTTATAAAATAGAATAAGTTAACTTACAGACTTTTGTACAGATGCGTATGACTTCTGTCTATTGAAAAAGATAACCGTGACACCTATAATTTATTGCCCTCGTTTTGTATCTAACCCAGCAATGTGATCTTAATAATCTTTCATTAATTTGCCTATAGAAACTTAGCTCCTCATATAATCTGTGGCCTAACTTTAAGAGTTTACTGGTTCCTCACTAATTGATGAGCTAGATAAAATCTTTGACATATATATTTATATTTGTGTCATGTTTTTAACTTAAAAATTATACTTTAATAGTAATCTTCTCTGACATAAGTCCTTATTCAAATTTCCCCAGGTGCTTCAAGAGTATTCTTTATAGTTCTTTATTTGTTTGATTATTTTGATCCAGGGTTTGGTTAAGTATACTGTATTAAAATTATTTTACATGCCCCTCTAGTTTCCTTTAATGTGGAAGAACAGTCCTTCCATTTCACCTTATTTTGTTTTGTTTTTTATGATATTGACCTTTATTTTTCTTTTAAGAATGCAAGATAATTATGTTCTAGAATGTTCCACCCAAAAGATTTGTCTGAATGTTTAGTCATGATTAAAATCAGGTTAAACAATTTTGACAAGAATATTGTAGGTGATACTGTATACTTCCTATTATATGAAACTCACATAATGGCAATGGACTTTTTTTTTAATATGCTAAGTTTAATAATGTGGTTAAAATGATTTCCAGGATTTCACCGGGTAACCATGGTTGATGGTTAACTAGTAATTTGGTTAATGGGATTTCTCCATTGTAAAATTACATTTTATTGCACATATTTATCAAGCTATCTGTGCGTGTTATTTTGGGACTATATAAAGATCCTATTCCTCAACAATATTTTAGCCAATGACTTAGCATGTTCTGAGGATTCTTGCTTGGACCAATTATTACACTGGTATTTGCAGAATTAATTATTTTATTTTAAAACACCAGTGTGTATGGGTGCTAGAAATGGTTAAAGGAGCTCAGGATTGGAGTCAAGAGATAAATGTACAGATGTTCATATACATGTACATATCTTTCAAATTTCAAAGAATGGTGAACATTTGATTATAAACCTATTTTTAAAAATGGGCTAATAATGCAGGGGCTAAGCCATAAATATGATTATAAGGCTCAATAAAGTATCATTTGATAAAGCTATCAAGAGTTTATAATGAAGCAGTGTGTGTGACCTTAAGCCTAATTTTCCCCATCTGCTATAATTGGAATAATAATAACTACTTCAGGGGCGCCTGGGTGGCTCAGTTGTTAAGCGTCTGCCTTTGGCTCAGGTCATGATCCCAGGGTCCTGGGATCGAGCTCCACATTGGGCTCCCTGCTCGGCGGGGAGCCTGCTTCTCCCTCTCCCTCTGCTGCTCCCCCTCCTTTTGTTCCCTCTCTCGCTGTCTCTCCCTCTCTCTCTGTTAAGTAAGTAAATAAAATCTTAAAAAAATATATAATACCTACTTCATAAGACTGTTTTGAGAATTGAGATATTACATGTAAAGCATAGATCATATTTACTAGCATGTAACAATGATTTTTAAATGTTAATTATTGGGCACCTGGGTGGCTCAGTTGGTTAAGCGACTGCCTTCGGCTCAGGTCATGATCCTGGAGTCCCTGGATCGAGGAGTCCCGCATCGGGTTCCCTGCTCAGCAGGGAGTCTGCTTCTCCCTCTGACCCTCCCCCTTCTCATGTGCTCTCTCTCATTCTCCTTCTCAAATAAATAAATAAAATCTTAATAAATAAATAAATAAATAAATAATAAATGTTAGTTATTTTTACTGCACTACATTGTCTTAACCATCATGTGATTTTGTATGTTTAATTTTTTTAAATAACTAATATAAAACAAAGGAATAGATGGAATAAAATCTAGGCTGCTTTCAGATCTTCCTTCCCTACATGCACTATTTCATTTGATGGATTTGCTTTCTACTGTGTGTTCGGTTTCTTACCTTAAATCTTTTGTTCCTTTTTTTTAAATGGCCCACATAAAATCTTTAGAGAAGACTTTATTCTTAAAAATTTCATTTAGAGAAGATGTGGCAATGGCAACATTACTCTGCATATATGGTTATACATTCTGTGATGTCATAAATGTGGCAGGTATAAACAATAAGTTCCTAAGTGGAAGTCAGTAGTAGTGAGAAAGAAATATAAGAGTAATGATTTCAAGGGCACCTGGGTGGCTCAGTTGGTTAAGTGTCCAACTCTTGATTTCAGCTCAGGTCATGATCACCCCATGTGGGGCTCCATGCTTAGCAGAGAATCTGCTTATGATTCTCTCCCTCTCCCCCACCCACACTCTCTCTCAAATAAATAAATCTTTAAAACAAAGAGTAATGATTTCAGGAGCATGTATAGAAAATTAAATAAATGAGAATTATTAAAATATTTCACATTTGTAAAACGTGGTATTTCCTTTGGAGGTTAGAAAAGCAGTTTTTTTATTAATTCTTTATATTTGTCTTGAAAAAAAAAGTACTTGATAGTCAGAAATGGAAGTTTGCTTTGTGCACTGAAAATGTAACTGCACGTGCTTGTGTGTGTGTGTGTGTGTGTGTGTGTGTGTGTTGGGAGAAAGGTGTATAACATCTTCACGCAGAACACTGTTTTTAAATTTAAATAAGCTTCCTTAAACTTTGAATCGTTCCTCTCCACTATAGCCTGAGGAAGTGTCATTGCATAAAGTATCTCAACCATAGGGCTTGCTTCTGTTTATATTTTGAGTTAAAATGGAAGTCATGGAAATAGTTTAGGAACTTTAAAAATCCCTCATAGACAAATAAAAAGGCTTGCTTTTAAAATAACTCATCCAGTCTAATCTTTACACCACTTAGAGTGCAACTACAAAGATGGCTCATCAGGAAAGGCTAAAGGGAATATGCTGATGTTTCTTTGTAAATGATCTAGCTCTTGTTTTATTTGCCTCTTTGAACCATTTCTATATCAAAGTCATGTCTAGTAATGAAAGAGCTTTGGGGGGATTTCTGACTGACAGGTACCATTACTAATAAATTGCCTCAGAATGTAAAAATGTGACCCCTCAGGTGGTTCAACCACATTGTTTGCAAACTGTGACTAAGTATCAAATTCCAGCTTTTCTCCTAAGCACTCACCATGGAACAATACGGTTGTACTCTTTAGTGCTTTGGCACTGATTGTGTAAGTCATAATTAGGGATTCAGCTGGGGATGAATGGAGAAGAATGTGGTTGTGCAATTGGCTGTAACCAATCTGACCCTACTTGATCCTTACTCCCTGAAAACCTGTTACCTCCTGTAGCCTCTTGCATGATCCATGTATGTGGTTAACACTACCCCTCCCCACCAACCTTTTCATCAATAGGCTTTTCAAGCCATTACTTTGCTTTGTAGCCTTATGAAGGCATATGTTCTGAGTGTTGATAAATAGCATTTAGGAGTTCAAAGTTTGCCCAGCACAGTAAGAAAAGTCACAATGGGTTTCTTAAGAAAGAAGGCAAGAAATGTTGTTGAACTTTATAGAAATCATGCATTTTAAACATAAGCACATATTTGACTTAGGGAAGAACCACAAGAGAATGGAGAAATGGGGAGAGAGATACAAGGTGCCTATTTTATAGAATCTATTATATTGCTAGGATTCAATTTCACAGATTTTACTGAATCCATCAAGATCCCATTTACAGGTGGTCCATGACCTTTTGTTGAAAGAAGGAAGAAAACAAACCTGAATCTAAAATATTGTCTTTCTTAATCCAGCTCTTTGTTGTTTGCACACACACACAAAAAAAAAAATCAGAAAATTTCTCAATATCTATAGGAAAAAACTTAAGATTTTTCAATAGAATTTTTACATATCCTTTAAAATGTAAAAAGTTTAAAAAATTTGAGCCCATTTACTTTTCCCACCTGTTTTGTTATAAAAGTAGAATCAAGAATATATCATACACACATGTCAATATCTTAAGAAATACTGTTAATGTTAGTAGTCTATTTTTTCAAATAGGCTTAATACAAAAGACCAATTTGGCTGTATTTTGGAAGCACCATAATGGAAATAACAGAACGGAGAGTCAATGATTCGTAGTAATTAGGGAGCAAGGGAGAACTAGCATTCTAACATCCCTGCAAGATAAATTATTTCTGACGATTAGATGTCTGATTACATCCCACTCAAGTTTATGCTCCAGTAACAGTGCTTTGTGCTTTATCCCTTAAATATGTTTAGTTGTTAAAATAGAAGTGCATACCCACAATCACCTTACAATATTATAAAAAAATCCAAGTAGGCCCCTACCATTTTTTCCCCCATTCCTATTCCTATTCCAGAGATCAAGTATCACATAGGGAAGATAGCTGTCTCTACACCTCTATTGATGTTTCTGAGATACAGTTAATTTTTTCTCCGAAACACACACTTACACAGACACACACAAATGCACATGCATGCAAACATTTTTTCATACACTGACTTACTTCAAGTCTATAACCTTCTCTTAAATCTTAAGATTTGGGAGCCATGAAAAGTTATACCCTCTAAGAAAAGCTAGGAGAAATTCCATCTAGTAGTTGCCACCGTGTCAATATAAAGCTATTTTTTTAGGTGCAGATATCCTGGGAAAATAGTCAAATGGCTTTTAAGAGACAAGTGTGAAGAAACAAATACTTTTGAATGCTTTAAAGGCATGGGGTTAAATGCTCCCCCAAGCAATTTGCCATTTCCGTGTTAATTCAGTTTGTAGAAACATATAATTAGAAACTCTAATACCTGCATTTTTCTTCCCTTTATGAGAAAAACATGTGCTAGTGCACAGAGCAATGGATACACTGGGAAGGGAACCCTTTGTAGGGTGGCTTTATATCTCCTGCTGAAAAGCCACAACTACTACATTTCCAGCAGAAAACAAAGCAAAATAACACTTTATTCCTTTATTGGAAACTAGCACCCCTCCTTAAAACTAAAATTGGTGCTTTCATGTAGCATTAGTTATTTTCTTCTTTACAGGTGTTGAACAAAGTAGCCTGGGGAGTATGCAATCTGGGCTGGGAATTAAATCCAGGTTGCTTGCTTAACAGCATAATACATTACCATATAGGCACTGGTTGACATTAAAAGAATGCCTTTTATCTTGAAAATTATAAAAGAAAAATGCCCTCTGATGAATAACTACAATCACTGCTTGTAAAGAAAAAATATGGTTTGTATAGTTATATGTATATACACATGCACACACATATAATATATAATATGCACGTGTATTAGGATATAAAAATATAATGATTCATGTGAATTTGTGTTTTCCTTTAAATAGCAAACAACTGGTCATATAATACAAAAAAGATAACATTAGTTTTGTTGTTACTGATTCTTGTGAAAGGCCAAAGTAGTATTTAACAGCCACTGTATTCATTTATTTTGGCTTTCCCAGTGTGAAAATTATCTTTAAAATCAATTTATTATATAATTAATGTTACTCCCTAATGTGATCTGTATTATTCTTTCCAAACATAAAAAAATTTTTGAGAGAAAAGTATAATATTTATATTTCTTTAATGATATTAAAATTCCTGTATTTTATACCTTATAACCAAAGAAACTTGGGATCCAGTGCATGATTCTCTGAGAAATAAAATTCTTACATAATTACAGTAGTTTCTCTCTAATTTTTTCAAAGATACCAGTTTCCACAAATTATATTCCATTTTATAATTTTTTTCACCTAACTTATTTGGTCCAAGAATGCCAGTGATTCAGAAAACATATTTGCCTTATTTTTCTCATTTGGGAACAGTTAAATCCAGCACACACAAAAATAGATTTTTTTGTCCTAATTCAAGAAGAATTTAAACAATAGGTGTTTTCTATCCATGGGCAAGTAAATGAGTTCCAGGGAAGAGAACAATCTTCTGACCATGAATTTCAAGTAAATGCTAAGTTGAATGTTAATAATGCCACAATTACTACCCCTCAAGTTTTGATTTAAAAACATTTGGACCTGGGGCGCTTGGGTGGTGCAGTTGGTTAAGGGTCCGACTCTTGGTTTCATCTCAGGTCGTGATCTCAGGGGTTTGTGAGATCTAGCAGGTGTCAGGCTCCAGGCTCAGCAGGAAGTCTTGAGATTCTCACTCCCTCTACCTCTCCTGCTCATGCGCTCTCTCTCTCTCTCTCTCTAAAAATAAGTAAATAAATCTTTAATAAAAAGAAAAATAATTGGAACAGTTGTAAAATGCCAAGGAAGTAACATGAAAAGGTCTGATGTGAAAGGTGCCATTGGGATTTGTGTAGCGTGGCAGACCCAGTGTGACAGAATTTAGAGGGATGCAAGAGTAGAACAGTTCATTGGACTGTCATGCAACTGTGATTTTAAAGTAAGGAACTGAGAAAGGAGGGAGATGTGCCTGAAATGTGTGGTACCTCTGAAATAGAGAGAAAACACTTTTCCAAGAAGTGAGTCGTCAGAAATGTCATAGGCCACAGTGATATTAATCAGGACAAAAAGTGAGAAAAAGGTACCAGATTTATTTATGTTAAATGAAACCGCATAAAGCTCTTGTTATAGGTTCTGGGACATGGCAGGCACATAATAAATAGTAGCTATTATTACTTTCAATAAGGAGGGATGGGATGAAAGCCTAAAAGACTGGATAGATAGGAAAGTGAGGAAGTGGCTGGGTTAAACGTGCTTGAAAGTTGAGAGACAGGAATTGAAAATGAATATGCAGTCAACCATGTCTTTTCGTTGTTTTGTTAGTTTGCTCATTTTTACTTTCCAAATAACTGACTTAGTCATCTGAAAAAGTAAATTGAATAAGACATGAGTCAGCTAGCATAGTGTTTGGCATACAAAAACGCAAAGAGGGAACAATCGTTTTGTTTACCATATGTCATGCCCAGTTTCATAAGCTTTGCATGATTTATCTCACTTAATTATCACAAAACCTCATGGGCTAAGCGCCACTCTACCAGAGACAGCCTATCAGTCCAATATGTAGATTTACATATAAGGAAATGAAACTCCATAAGGACTTTCTCAACGTTACTCACCTAGAGGGTTTTGTCTGACTCCTCTCCACAATGCCACATTATGTGTCAGAGGCATGCTATGCCCACGGTACCTATGAAATAAAAAGGAAAGAAATTCATGGAGAGTACTCTGGCAAAATTACAGAGTAATTTCAGAAAAATGTTAGAAGTTTCAATGCAAAAGAAACTCTCAATAAATGTTTATTGAGCAGTTGACTTATACTTTTCACACACTTCATTTTTCTGTATACTACACATTTAATTGGAACTAGACAATTCAAGTAACAAGATAAAGGTAGATTATTATTTGATATTACAATCATATAGGAATGCTGTGGCTTTGTATCATTTTGAATTTCTGGCCTGGTGTTTTAGTATGCCTTTAAAAACTTTCATTACGACCTTGGAAATGTAAATCAAGATTTTGAAATCTCAAACAATAACCATATTTGTGTGTGTGTGTGTGTGTGTTTTTTTGCAAAAGAATATATATGTCATGTTGTCATTTATATAACTAACTGGACACACAACATGAAATCCTACACCTTTTGTTACCTTATGTTGGACAATGATATAAAGGCGTCATCAAAATCATCAATGAAGGCATGATCAAAAATTAACGTATGCTACTTATTTATTAACTACTAGTATCCTGCTAAGAATTTTGACCTTATTTCATACCTGATGAAATAAATAATGCCTTGATAAGGAAACAGAGGATTAAAGTGTGGGTCCCAGATAACCTCTCTAAGGCAAGAAAATAAAATAAAGAATATACAGATAGAAAAGAGAGAAATAAAACTTTTATTATGTTTTTATGATTTCTTCTTACATGTCAAACATTCAACCAGGAATGCTTTCTAGCTACGTATTCTTCAGCCTTTGAAAGTTTGCTTAATGAGATTCAGTTGGTAGGTTAATTTCTTCACATTTTGTTCTCCTGAAAACAACTTTTTTTTCACCTGCTTCTTGAAGGAATGTAGTTCTAGGTATAGAATTTTAAGTCAAACAGTTATTTTCTTTCAATATTGAAAATATTAGGACAGTGCCTCCAACTTCCATTGTTGCTGTTGAGATGCCAATCTATTGCCATTCCTTTACAAAGGGTCTATCTTTTCTCTCTTGCCATTTCTAATTTTGTTTTTGTCCTTAAGGTTCTATTACTGTTTTATATGATTATAATTACTAGTCTAGGACTACTATACCTGGTATTGCTGTATCTTTCTCATAAGCTTTTTTCATTAACCCTGTTTGTAATTTCTTACTCTTCCAGAATAAAAAGTTGGATGTCTTTCATTTATAGATTTACATTTATAACTTCATAATTATATCTAAAAATTCATGATTATATTGATTTTTCTTTTCAAATATTGCCTTTTACCTATTTTTCTTTTTACTCTGGAATTTCAGTTAGACATATATCAGCCTTCTTCAATTCATCTTCTATGTCTCATACCACTGGTTGATATTTTAACTCTTGACTGCCTCATCAATATTTTCTTTAGTTTTATTTTCCAGTTCTTCCTTCCACCTGGATGTGCTGAAATTTTCACTTTACTTTCTTCATCTCTAAAACTTTGATTAGATTCTTTTTTAAATTTCCAGACATAAAGTCTCTTGATGCTCACTCAAATTTTCAAACTTACTTTTTTCCCCTGAAATTTATAAAATATGCTTGTTTAAATTTCTGTCTTATACATCTAATACATAGTATCTCCGCAAGTATACTTGTACTAGTTTTCACTTGTAGGTACATTTCTCCCCTTGGCTTTTATCTGTGTCTATGAGTTCTGAATTGGAGTTAAGATTCTTTAGTGTAGGTTTTGCATTTACCTCTGTCAGTTGCTTGGGGGTTCACCCCACCAAATAAATTGTGTAAAGTTGAGGAGAAAATCTACATGAAGACCAGATTATGGTTATGAATTCTCAAAGGACATTTTTCCCCTTCACACAACACCAGGGACATGAGGAAGTTTATTTACTGTCCCTTTTGCTGTGGGTTTATTGCAGGTGCCATCTCTCAGGAACCTCGGTTTCTAGAGCAATCTCCCACCATTTACTGTACTTTAAGGCATACCTAAGGCTTTGTCTTGCATCTTGTGTACCCTGAACAGCCATCAAAATGGACACTTAAAATCCCCTGGATTTGGTGCATCATTGTAAGGTTAAAAACTGGCATTTAAGTGCACCTACATCCTAGGGTTCCACTTTTATTGTTTTTTGAGCCTCTATAGATTTTTACATTTACTTTACCATCAAAAGACATTTAAAAAGATACTTGTTACATTTTATATACTTTCATGTGTTTGCATAGAGAGATCCATTTGCAGTTTTGTCTGCTAATTGCTGCCAATAAAAATCTATTTGTGCTCTTTTCAAAACTCTGATTACATATGCTTTCTTTTATTATATGTGAATGTTGCTTTTCTGTATTTTAAAGGTGTAGGTTTTAGTTTTTAAGTTTTTTATTTGTTGCTTCAGTCACCTGTCAGCTTTCGTACTGATTCTGAGCCCTTTGTTAGAACTGATGCAAAAGACAAATTAATGTTGATGTAACATATTCATGAAGTCAGCTTCTAGAATTCTATAGAAAACTGGTATCCTATGAATTATAACACAGAAATAACAACCCAGTTTTACCTGAACTTTACATTAAAGATTGGCAAATAAATGCACAGAGTGCTGTGACCTGTTGATTCCATATTAAAATCTTTCTTAACATGAAACAGTCTAGAAATTCCTGATTTCCCAAATTGCATTACATATAGGGGTAAGACTGAGTTAATAATCTCTCACTATTTAATCAGTTAAAAATGTTTTAAACAACAAAAAACTGTAAGGAATAAAAAAAAAAAAAAAGGATCAACACTGTTTTCATAATATAATGGCATTTGTTTATTTGAAAAGATGCCTAGAGGTAGATACCATGTTTCATGGATCATCCAGCAAGTAAATAATACTATAAACAAAACTATTTTCTGATTCTTAGTATGTTGATTATTTGTCCTAATTATTCTTGTGTCTTGGCTACAGATGGTTTCCATAGCTCAAGGAATCACAGTTGCAAGGCAGAAACAAAGGGCAAGGAGTACTACCAGCCAGTTATTTTCTTCTGCCTATTTCTTTTCAGCAAATTGTCTTTCAAACAAGACCCCAGTAAAATTATTTTTAGGTTGCTTTAGTCAGACACGGGCCACATGACTATTTCTAGCTTCAAAAAAGACTAGAAGAATGAGATTCTTTTGGGAGTTGACAAGGGGGAGGAATTTGGGGGTTGGAAGGTGGGACGCAAACTAATGGTATCTATCATAGTTCCACCAATGGCTATTCAACATCCATACCCATTTTACATGGGAGATATTCACCTCCCTCACAAAGGAAACCACCCCAAAGGCTCACCCATTTATTGCATATGGCTCTTTTTCTATAATACCCAAGTGCTTTGCATTACTCTCTGCCAGGTTAGATGTGACTACTCATGATCTAGAGATTCTGAGTTAAAGCAGAAGGCATTTGCCTTTAATACACACAACAGACAATTGTGGAGAAGAAATGTGATACCTTAATTATTCATTTTAAATGTGAACAATTGAGGGGATGCCAGGCTGGCTCAGTCGGTAGAGCATAGGACTCTTGACCTTGGGCATTGAGATTCCTTAAAAAATTTTATTAAATGTGAACAATTGGAAACACATCAGTTGCTGTTGAGATCATATGCCTTACCCTGTTGGATAGTAAAGGCAGGAAATCCTATCCTGGCAGTGAAGTAAGCTTCCTGATTAGCCAATCACTCTGTCCTCATTTCTGTTCCAAAATCTTTAGATCTATTACTGAGAGAGGAACTTTTCTTTTTGTTTTCCTTTCCATCCACACCTGAATTGAATGTTGGGGAAGATGTTCCTCCTGGAGGAACCACTGTGTTAGCATCCTTCTCCCCTTTGATGATAGTTTGGAGGTCCAGAGATTTCCACAGATGTTTCCAAGCCAGATAGATTATTTTATTAGTGGTGTATTTCCCTCAAGTTTTAGTTCTAATCTGTCTGCTTTTAATCAATTCCATGCTTCTGTCACTGTGGTCAAAATTAATTGTTTAAACATAATCTTGAAACTATGATAGAGTAGGCATAGCTTGCACTTGAGTTTCTACTAGAGGGTTTTGTCCCCTTGAAGAGAGGTGCTGGGAAGAGTTTGAGGCACCTCGTTATCGAATCTCCCAGTAGGACTGATGTGCATGCATGCTGGCACTTATACTAGCTTCGAGTAGGCACACAGAAGTTGGCTTTTCTAACCCTGTGAAGCTCCAAACTATGAGGGTGAACTCTCAGGCCAGATTGCCAGCCACAGGCAGATTGCCTGGCTTCAAAGAGTGACTAAACACAGGCCAGCATTCTGAGTTTTAACTACTCATCCCACCAGCAGTTCAGCCCCTGCTAGCACACTGTCTCCATCCCAAAGTGGTTCAAACAACAGTTTGAGCAAAAGTTTCACCAAGTCTTCGCAAGAGTGTCTATAAGTCAGGAGTATCTAAAAATCAGGTTTCTGGTTCTTCATCCTCTTACACACAATACCACCTTTAGAAGCTCAGGCATCAACCCACTTTTGTGGCTCTGTTTAAGATAAATTTTGGCACTCACTGATGGCTTAGAAACCTTAGATGATGCAATACCTCTGCATTAGAATGTCTATCTACTTCATTGTTATCTTAACTGCCACGTGTGCTGAGTCAAGTAGCACCTCAGGGAGAAAAGGGAGAAAACAACAGAAAACTGGAGAGCATTCTTACAAGCTGTATTTGTGACCAGAAAGACCATTTTTTATTTCTAGGAGTAAAAGAGTTAATACTCCAAACATCACTGAAATTGACCCAGCAGTTGGTTCCCAGCTGTTACAATGATAATAATTCTTGAATACCACCAGCTTTTTGCAGTTAGCTCGATATATGAAAAGTATCAATAAAAAAATCTTGTTCTGTCAGACGTGCAGGAGGGTTCCTACCACAATGGCGTGGGGACTGGAAGGAGCTGTACAGTCTCAGTGTTACTGCAAGACAATCAGTGGCTGAACTTGGCCTTGTAAATGTCAAGTGTCTCAGGAGCACTCTAGCCTATGTAAGTGTTACATTTATTTATATTTTGCTTTATGCAGATAATACTTGTGGCTGTTACTTTGGTACAAAATAATCGTGATAACCTGAGTTTAATATGTCAACATAGAGAATAGGATGAACAAAAAGGGTTAGGAAATTACCTGTGTCTTTTTCATCTCACCTTGCATAGGCAGTGTCCGGTTATATCAATTACTGAGTGTCCTTGAATGTATTTTAAGTATTTCCTCTCTTTTTTTCTCTTTCCATCTCTCTCTTTTGGTTTAAAAGTTTTTATATGCCTACAGTTATATCAGTTCTGTTTAAAGCATAAACATTCCTTCATCCTGATCCTGTACAAGTTTATTAACATTTTTAAAAATAGTGTTGTTGGCATATGGCAACAGGAAAATAGGTGGAATACAGTTTCATTCAAGCACGCACAATTTTTTCCTTTACCGTGGTGACTAAAGTTTCTAAGTAGAATTACTTAGCTAAACAATGGATCTTAGGTTATGCGTAGGAAAGGTATCTCCAATCTGTATTCAGCAGGTATGTTTAGGATCTCCGTACAGTTTTATTAAATTTGGCATATTAATGTTGCCAAGACTTTGGAGATTTGTGAATTGTTTTCTTAGCCTGGGCTAGACTACTCAGAGGCCAGGTGTGCACCGTTGAGTTACACAATTACATACTTGAAAATCAAAAGGGGGGAATGAAACCATAAAAGCTGCATAGACAGGAAAGCCAAATGCACTCTCAGGGCGCATCATTACATACTTCAGACTAGCAAAATAGGTCTTCCTTCTGTAAACAGTGGATAGAGAAATCAGAGAGCACATCACATTGGCACGTGGGGAGAGACACACAGAGATTAGATTCACTTCAGCAATTTTCTACCAGAGTGGAGCACTTCCAACATAACTGGAAAGTCAAAGCCAAGATAAGCTTTGATCCTTTTTTATCTAATCAAGAAAACTTCTGCAGTATGTTTTTTCTTCACTTGATTTGGCGTCTGACAGACACTAGCTTTCTTTGCAGAGAACTTCGCCACCAATGTGTCTAATCCCCACAACGTGAAACATAGAATCGGGGGCCTGAGTCTTACTTCTTTCTCCTCATAATATCTCCTTTTTGTAAAGTGTTCCTTGTTACTTGTTCCTTTGTAATTATAAAAGAATGTTTTTGATTTTGGTACCTCAGATTGCTACCCATGATCCTAACAGTAAGGAAATATTCCAATTAACTTTCACACTTTTATTTTCTTAATCATATTAATGAAGCTTTGTCTCTATATAAATCTTGGGAGAAGAGAAGAAATTGGGAAGTTTTCTTCGGATGATACAGTGGCACTTCAGGGAAAGTCCTGGGCCTCTTAGCAGAAGCTAAATGTTCCTCAGATACTATATCCCTCTAATAACCTGCTGGCTACCAGAAACTTATGTATGTTTCTCTTATTTGTGCCTCCATTCCTAGGGATTAGTATAGTTTCAGCCCATAGAGAAGAGATGAAAGAATATTCAGTTTTACTTCATATTTCCTATTGTTATATAAAGTTGGTAAAGAAATGGTAAGAATTCTATGGTTTGGTTATCTGGAAATAGAGGTAGCTGTATAAAATTAAGATATTGAAAATTAAACCAAAGAAATTTTCTAGAATCCTTTCCATGATAGTTTTAAGCATAATTGACAGTACACTCAACCTTTGGCCTAAAAACATGAAAGAAAATGTGCTAAAAACAGTACAGATTGAGGAGGAATTATCTTTTAATTCTTTTAGTCTTCAAAAGGCACACAACAATTTCCACCCCTTTTTAAAGAGAAGTATAGAAGCAGTAAGGCTATGGTTACTTAACTACCAACTTCCCTGAAAACATCTAAATCCAAGACAGCTTAAGAACCAGGTAAATGTTTTGGAAAAGATTTTTAAGCTCAGGTTTCTTACATGAGCTAAGAACCCACCTGTCAACTAAGAGGCTTTTCCAGAGACATTGAAATTCAAATGTTTTGAGATCAGGAAAAGTCTGTTCATTGTTTTTTGTTGGAGGTGGTGGTGGTGGTAGGTTTTTTGGTTGGGGGGGGGGGGTTGTCCTGGTGGAGAGTAAAGGTATCCTCTACCACAAGAAAATCCTTTAACATAGGAAATGAATTGAGTTCTATCTTCTCTCTGTGTTTACCCTGATTCATTTAATGAGGTTATTTCCATTATGCACAGGTGATAAACTTATCTCACATGGTTTTTATACAACAGCCTGGAATAGTGAGCCCTGAAGAGCAACATCTAATGGTATCATTAAAATGATCGTAAACATCCCTGTTATGGCAGATGTGAGCTTTCTTTTCTGTTGATATGCATTCAAATTGTTTGGTAAGATCAAACAAACAGAGTTTTAATATGTCAGACGTGTCTACATTCTATCAGGTTCTGTTTTTAAAGAGATCTGTTTCTTTAGAAGTTAAGAAGGCTATAAAAGAGCCAGACTAGAGATCAGATTCAAAGTCAAAACTCATTTTCTCTGATTAGAGCAGAATTCTCTGTATCTGTATCATTTGGTCAACAGTTTCCAAGGAAAAGAGATCAAGCAGATTAATATTGCAGGTATTAAAATAAAATGGTGGAGGCGAGTGTGTCTTTTAATCAACAGCAGTTAGGCTTTGACCAAAACAATATTAAATATTTCAGTCATTAAATTTACTCTGTCCTTCTCCTAACCCTTTTACCTCTTCATGACCATCCTCTTCCTTCAGTTTATTAGTTTACTTAGAATAGTGTCACGTCATGTGTTCTAATTTTCAGACCACTTTTAAAATTAATTCTAGGAAAGCTGGTTAAGTTTGAAGTTCTCAAGCAAAAACGTGGCTTTATTTTTTTCTAGCAGCAGAAGAATTAGGTATCTCTGGCAAGTTCCATTAATGTGATTTTTTAATATTAGCAGAAACTTGTAGATTAAATATCTATATTTTGCGTGTGTATATATGTGTGTGTATATATATATATATATATATATAATTTGTATGGAAGTGGAAAAATCACAAATAGAGTGTGTTTCCCAATTAAAGCTAATAATCATCAATTATCTCATAGGTGTGTGAAGTACATCTGGTATTTTATACAGATTATCTCATTTAACCTCTCTAGGCCCAAAATCACAGAGCTAATAAATGAGGATTGTCTAAAAAGAAGAAAAAAAAAAACAACAACCCACTCTTAACCATTAGAATACACTGTTTTTTTTTTCTTTTTCCATTTGAGATAGTGTTAGCTACAGAAACTTCTATTTTATTATTTATTTTTTAGAAGATTTTATTTACTTATTCATTTGAGAGAGAGAGAGAGAGCGTGCATGAGCAGGGGGAAGGGCAGAGGGAAAGGGAGAGAGGGAATCCCAAGCAGGTTCCATACCCTGCGGTGCAGCCACATGCGGGGTTCGGTCTCACAACCCTGAGATCACAACCTGAGCCAAAAACAAGAGTTGGACGCGTAACCCACTGAGCCACCCAGGTGCTCCCAGCCCAGAAACTTCTATTTTAAAATAAGTAAATACAATGTTATTTCTCCACAGTGGGGTTGGGGTAGTTCCCTCTCTTGTGGCCAAGTGCAAAATTTCACCGGTAGTCCATTTTCTCCCCTACATTTATGTGTACTCTTGTACTTATTTGGAACCACAACACTCTTTTGGAGAATAACATATGAGAAGATATATCATGCAACTCATTTCTGGGATGAAAGAGTAAAATTGCGAAAATCTCAGGCACCACTTTTCAGTCTCTCTCTTCCTCTGTTGAGTACCTTGTAGTCCTTATATTGTGGACCCCAAACATCGAAACAGCATGGATTACTGACTTGCTTCAAGGAGAGCAATACCCAAAGAATTGCTCAAATATGTACTGGATTCAGAATAAAGCAGAAATAAGCCTTTGCTTTACTGAACACTGAGATGTAGGCATTGTTTGTTCCTATCTAATCTATCCTATGTATTGTGTCTGTCTTAACTAGCCGATGTTGGTTATTGTAGAAATTGGTACCAAAAGTGAGATAATGTCTAAAAAAACCTAATTATCAGCCCACCGATTCAGTGATGGGTGAGCAGAGGGAGAACTGATAGAGGCTTTTGAAAGAGGGAGAGTCCTTTCATGTAATTACAAAACATTGGGATGATGTGAGCAGCAGCTCGTGTACCTAACAAAGTTGTGACTCTGGTTTGAAAGCGGGATGTTAATACTGTGTATGATTTGCTGTTAACTCTGTTTGCCAAGGCATAGTAAGAAATAAATGGACTCAGACGAGAATTGGCTACTTTGCAAGCAGAAGTGGAAGAGGTAGTGAGACTCTAATACAGAGGCTTCCAGTGCTGGTAAAGCAATTACTTCATGATCGTAATAAGTGATGAGTGCAAAAGGCTTTATAGATACATTTCTGGTAATAAATGTCCAACTGATTAAATTGCCTCAAAGCAAAAAAGTTAAGAATGTGTCACTCAATAATTTGGTAAAATGAGTCAAGACAAAAAACAGATTAAGAGTGTGGCTTTGCTCAGAAATTCAAACAGCTTCTGTGTAACCCTGTTATATACAGAGAATGAATAATGGAATGAAAGAGTAGAAATGTACAAGATAGAAAAGAACAGTGTGTGTTCTAGATGCATGGAGAAGATTGGAATTAAAATCTACTGGATATTTGTAAGTTCTACTGGTAAAGAAATTATGAGTTTGGACTCCCCCACCCACCCACCCACCCAAATAAAAAGACTTTTACAGACTTGAAATGACTCTAAGTTCCCAAACTTTCTTTGAACAGGAAGCTGGCTGGGGAAGCTCCTCAGACTCCAAGTAGAGGATATTCCCCCAGACCCACTTCTGATGGGAATAAATATAATGGGAAAGGCAAAGCATCCTTAAAGATGAAGCTAGGAGGCACAGAAAACAATGGACTCTCTGGACGCTCCCAGAAAGAATCTAAACCCGATGGAGAAACAATCCTCAATCCCCAACCCCAGTTTAGGACCACTAACAATGCCTGCTCACAGGGACCAAATATCTATGACTAATGACTGCTTTGTGTCTTGTCCTTTCTTAAACGGTGTCTATTCTGTTTCGGTTCTGCCACTATCATTATTAATATTATTATTATTCTTATTCATTATTGAGTGTTCGTGTATGTGTATGTACATGTGCAAAGAGGCTCCCTTAACTTGTCTTTTTAGTTTATAAGTTTCAATCAAAAGTAGTGACATCTGAACCTGATACAGAGATTCTCACCTATCAGCCAGAGGTCTGGGTGAGCTGGAAGCAAAGACTGGATTGGACCTGTGAGTTATCTCACTTGGAAAGCAGTTGAGTGTATTTGTTTCTAGATTAGTGGGAACAATGATATTGGCTCACAGAGATGGTCCTCAAATAATACTCCCCACATATTCCATTATTCTTCTACATTTTCTTGCTCCAGAGGTTAGTTGGAGCCGAGAACTAGTCTTCACCAGTGAAAGGTGAATAGAAGTGACACATTTATCTTTCAAGCTATAATACTTTTGCTTTGATTTTCTGATCTCCTTCTTTCCCTAACTTGGCAACAACAAAGACTTGTGTTGAGATAATGATTGAAGCAGCCTGGATCACAGGGTTGCTGTACAAAGGATAATGGCCTTGGGATGTTATGGGGATCCACAGGGCCCTTGTGGGAATGAGAAATGAACTTTCATTTGTTAAGCTTCAGATATATATATTTTTTTTTAGATATATATATATATATTTTTACTGCTATATAACCTCACCTTTCTTAACTAAACACCACTATTGCCACATTTAATGTAAATCACAGAGAGACATATTGTTTTCTAGTTTCAGACTGAAAAAAAAGTTTGATTAATATTTTTTTTTTTAAGATTTTATTTATTTATTTGACAGAGAGAGACACAGCGAGAGAGAGAGCACAAGCAGGGGGAGTGGGAGAGGGAGAAGCAGGCTTCCCGAGGAGCAGGGAGCCCGATGCGGGGCTCGATCCCAGGACCCTGGGATCATGACCTGAGCCGAAGGCAGACGCTTAACAACTGAGCCACCCAGGCGCCCCTGATTAATATTTTTAACAGATTTTTATTTGTTCATTTTTATTCTTACATATTGTAATTATGAAATAGATCTCTCTTCTCCTCCTCTGAAGTCGTGAACCTAGAATTATTTTCTATGATTAGAATTCTGGAATACGGAGACCTAAAATAAAATTTAACACTTAATAACAAATAAAAATGGTGTGAAACCTGCAGATGACAATTATCTTCCATTTCCCAATGTCACAGAAAAGTGATCTCTGCCCTAACATCTTAGCAAAAATAAATGGAACAAGGAACCAATGAGTTATTTAAAGGGCTCATTAACTTTCATATGACCCTATTTGTAATTGAGACAGTTGTGTCCTATAAGTACCCCCCAAGAAATGATTAATGAAGTTTCCAAACATTCTAAATTGACTGACATAGAAGGGAGTGAGGTGAGCCTGTTCTTTAGCTAAACCTCTGTGAGGTCCAGGCAAAAAAGGGGACTTAGCTTTTAAATTATTCATAATAGTGTCTAATACAAAGATTTTTTAAATGTTACTGTTTTTCCTAAAGTTTAAAGAGCTTGATAAACTAGGTCAGTAAAGAGGTACATTTATCAAAGTTTTCTCTCTAAATTGATCAAATTTAAAGCAGGTTTAGATATAAAATCTTTTACTCTCACTCATAGTAGTAACTGTCCACGAATGTACAGTTAAGCACGGGAATAATTAACTTACTAGATATTTTCCCCGTGTTTTGTTCTATATACTAGTTAACGATATTATAAAAGATTGAATGGCAGTCTGTTGTGTTGATCACACTGTTGTGTTGATCACAGTGTAAGGCTCATTTGAATACATTACAATTAGGCCTCTTGTTAGGTTAAGTAATAGGTCCTGAGAACTAGAATTATCTGCATCAGTGATTAAATTCTCCCTTTGACTAGGGTAAGTTTGCTATAGCTGTAATATTAAAGTAAAATGTTAAAAGCTAATTTAAAAAATATTAATATAGTAGTGTATAATTGGAAATGAACTATATTTTTTTCCTATTTACTGTATTTTTGAAGTTTTCTTGTAGGTAAAGATAACAGTCCTTACATTATATCTTTATAACCAATAATCCCCTTTTGAATTTTCCAGCTAGTAAAGTATAAAAATTGGTTATGCTGTGGGAATATTCAATTATATTTTATCCCCCCTATTTAATATTTTCTAGCAGAGAAGTGCATTGACCTAATATACTTGGATTGTTCATATTTTTTCAATTTCTTAAGTATGTAATAACTTGAATTTTTCCAGTTCATTATTCAAATTACTAATTGTCTATGTAGAAAAAGGTTTTTTTTTTTTCAGTGTTATTGAGAAATAATTAATATACATCTCTGTAAAGGTTTAAGGCATACAGAATGTTGGTTGGATTTACATATATTGTAAAATGATTACCACAATCAGTTCAGCTAACATCCATCTACTCATATAGATATAAGTTTAAAGAAAAACGAAAGGAAAGAAAAAGAAAAGGGAAAGGAATTTCTCCTCGTGATGAGAACTCTTAGGATTTAATCTGTTAACAACTTTCCTGTTTATCATGCAACAGTGTTAACTCTAGTCATCACATTGTACATTATATCCCTAGTACTTATTTATCTTATAACTGGATGTTTGTACCTTTTGGCCACTTTCCTCCAATTCCCTTTACTCCTACTCTCCTCATCTGGTAACCATAAGTCTGATCTCCTTCTATGAATTCTTTTTTTTTTAAATTCCATATATGAGCAAGATCATACAGTATTTGTCTTCTCTCTTTATTTCACTTAGCATAATGCCTTCATTGACCATCCATGTTGTTGCAAAAGGTAGAATTTCCTCATATTTTATCACTGAATAATATTTTTTGTATGTGTGTATATGTGTCTGTGTATACCACAACTTCTTTATCCATTTATTTAAAGTGATGTAATCTTGATTATTCAAGTACTATATAAACCTCATAACTGGCTTTTTATCTGCATCTCCCCAATTCTTGTTTGTTTAGCAGAAATACCTAAACAGTTTTCCCAAAATATCTATTAAGTCTTGAACTTTCTTATTCATGTTGTGTTACCCCATTAAAGCAAAATTCCCTGACCAACATTTAAGACCCTGCATGGAATAACCTCAAAATATCCAATCAACTGTACTTGCAAATAAGATTCAAATTTTAACTTTTGCTTGTTAGGGATATCTTCTTACTCTTCTCTGTCAGAATTTGGGCTTGAACTAGAAAAAGAGGGGCCATCCCATGCTGGACAGGGCTGGTTTTGCAGACCCCAGAATATAGGACAATGAGCCCAAATGTAGATTAGGAGAAGATCAAAGAGTGGAATTGTGTCAAGCAGGTGTGACCAGGAGAATAGGAGAACATGGTAGACAGAAAGCGAATACTTTTAGTAATTTGTTGAACATGTAAGTTTTTGTGTGTTTTGAGGTCTAAATGAATGTCAGAGGGAAATATCTGGATTAAACTGTTTTGCAGGAAATATCCATGCCCCTTCTTAAGAGGATCATGGTGACTAGAGACAACACAAGAGCAGTCTACCTATTGCCTCCCTATAAACAGCTACTACCAAGGTCATTGTGTATTATTACCTGGATGAAGTAGGGGTTCCATGATGGAATATTCTTATGAAAAGGGGCTTAAGTTCTGTAGGTTAACATCATGACTGACTTGAAGAAAATCAGAAAATGATTAAAATTGAGATTTTTTTTCCTCTCCATCCTGAGAGAAATTAGAATCATCCTCTGATTATTGAGAAGAGCTTAGCCCAGTGTAAAGTTTAAGGAACAGCACTTTAAAGTTAGAAAACTTTGGGGCACCTGGGTGACTCAGTCAGTTAAGTGTCTGCCTTCGGCTCAGGTCATGATCCTAAGATCCTGGGATCAAGCCCCATGTCAGACTCTGCTTCGTGGGGAGCCTTCTTCTTCCTCTCTCTCTGCCCTACTGCTCCACCTGCTTGTGTGCTCTCTCTCTGTGTCAAATAAATACATAAAACTAAAAATAAATAAATAAATAAAGTTAGAAAACTTTAAGAAATGATATGAGAGAGATTATCCCATCTTATGCCCAAAATGTGACAGGAAAATAATGGCTCCCAAAAATATCCACATCCTAATCCTCAGAACCTATGAATATGTTACCTTACTTGGCAAAAGAGATTTTGCTGATTTTATTAAGGTTAAGGGCCTTGAGATGGGAAGATCATCCTGGATCTAAGCCAATCTAATTACCTGAGTTCTTAAAAACAGGGGACCTTTCCTGTAGTCAGAGAGAGATGGCCACAGAAGGATTCATTTCCCTGTGACTCATTCTGAAATGTAGGTCTCTTTATGCAAGAACCAGAGAGAGGCCTTCAGATGCAGGAAAAGTCAAGGTAACAGATTCTCCCCTAGGGCATCCAATAAGGAACCCAGCCCTGCTGACCTGAGGTAGCAGGCTTCTGACCTATAGAACTGTAAGATAATAAATTTGTATTGTTTTCAGCTACTAAATTTTTGTTAATTCTTCATGGCAGCAGTAGAAAACTAATACCCATGCCAAATCCATTCCGTTTCCTGAATTTGTTCATGATCTTCATCAGAGTAGTCTCACCCTTCCACTGCCCATCCAAAGTGCAGTCATAAATTCAGAGCTTAGGTAAACCTTCCCCTTCTCTGAACAGTCTTCTCCTGTTACTCTCTCTAATTTCCACTCCTGAACCACAGTACCTGTAGCCCATACCCTACAATACAACCCGCCATCACCGTCTGAAGATTTGGTCCCTTTCGCTTTTGCCACCAGCCTAGATTGTAAACATACCACACATACGATTTACCTTTTTGTGTGTCTACCAGAGTACCTGGAACAATGTTCATTTTGATTGCTGAAAAATCAGGTGGGACAAGAAAATGATTTTTTTTCAATCTTTTCCTTTAAATTTACTCTGTCATTTTTATGATATTTTGTGATAAAGCAAGTAATTGAAATACATTGCAGAAGATCAGTTCCATTTCTTTGGGAATATATGTTGGACTCAGTATTCTGAATTCACACAAAACCGGCCAAGGAATTCCTCATATTGCCTTATAGTTTGTTAAAACAATTTTTCCAAATTCTACTATGCTAAACTCATTCACTCTGAAACCCTGCATTTCATTTATATTTTTAACATTTGAATCAAAATAACCACAAATTAGTTGCCAAAGAAATCTAATTTATGTTTTTAGCAATTGTGTGTGAGTCATGGGGCCAGTATTTTTGCCTTACTTGTTACAAATTGTTTCTAATTGGAAAGTACTGTCAGCAGTAAAATATGAAGAGAAAAGCCACCAGTACTTTGAAGTTTATTGGTTACAAATATCGGATGGGTTTTCCCATATTAATCTTGATGAGCATGGAGCTTAGTTGTTTTCTTTTTTTTTTTCCCCTGCTTTGGTTTTGTCACCTCATTCTAGTTATGGAATAACCTGGTGATTTGGGGGATATTTTTCAAAACCAGACCACTTCCTCAAGTAGAAGCTTTGTTCTTATAAATAGATACAATTGTATTCATATGTTTGGTAGATGAATCCAGTGGTGTGCGTGTACAACAGAATCTCTCTTTGAGTAGTTTTCTCAATTCTGTGGAATTTCACTCTTGAATTTGATCAATGGTGACAATTCAATCTGAAAAATAATTTTTCATGATGACAGTATTTTTTTCCCATAAACACACTTCGTCTTGCCTGCATGTACTTAATTGTGTTAGACAAGTTTTGGAGATGTTCACCATAGAGTTATAAATCAACTCCATGAGTTATAACCAAACTGGTCACTATTATAAAACCTAAAGTTTCCTCCAATTTATTAGAACTTAGTACAAATGCATGAAAACATGGTCATGGATTTTAATTTTCAGAATTCATAAGGATGAAGAAATTAAACAAATATAGGCCTTTCCAATTTACATTTTGAGGTTTGGTTTTTTTTTTTTAAGATTTTATTTATTTGAGAAAGAGAGAGAACTGGGGGAGGGGCAGAGGGAGAAGAAGAGACTCTCAAGCAGACTCCGTGTTGAGCCTACAGCAGGATGGGAGGCCTGAGCCGAAACCAAGAGTCAGACGCTCAACCAACTGAGCCACCCAGGCACCCCTACATTTTGAGTTTTTAGATAAGTTTACTGTAAGTCATAGAAAAATGTATTTTTTTAAAAAGATTTTATTTATTTATTTGACAGAGAGAGACACAGCGAGAGAGGGAACACAAAAGGGGAGTGGGAGAGGGAGAAGCAGGCTTCTGGTGGAGCAGGGAGCCTGATGCGGGGCTCGATCCCAGGACCCTGGGATCATGACCTGAGCCGAAGGCAGAAGCTTTTTTTTTTTTTTTTTTTATTCTTATGTTAATCCCCATACATTACATCATTAGTTTTAGATGTAGTGTTCCATGATTCATTGTTTGTGCATAACACCCAGTGCTCCATGCAGAATGTGCCCTCCTCAATACCCACCGCCAGGCTAACCCATCCTCCCACCCCCCTCCCCTCTAGAACCCTCAGTTTGTTTTTCAGAGTCCATCGTCTCTCATGGTTCGTCTACCCCTCCGATTTCCCCCGCTTCATTCTTCCCCTCCCGCTACCTTCTTCTTCTTCTTTTTTTTTTTTTTCTTAACATATATTGCATTATTTGTTTCAGAGGTACAGATCTGAGATTCAACAGTCTTGCACAATTCACAGCGCTTACCAGAGCACATACCCTCCCCAGTGTCTATCACCCAGTCACCCCATCCCTCCCACCCCACCCCCCACTCCAGCAACCCTCAGTTTGTTTCCTGCGATTAAGAATTCCTCATATCGGGGCGCCTGGGTGGCTCAGTTGGTTAAGCGACTGCCTTCAGCTCAGGTCATGATCCTGGAGTCCCGAGATCGAGTTCCGCATCCGGCTCCCTGCTCGGCGGGGCGTCTGCTTCTCCCTCTGACCCTCCTCCCTCTCATGCTCTCTTTCATTCTCTCTCTCTCAAATAAATAAATAAAATCTTTTAAAAAAAAATTCCTCATATCAGTGAGATCATATGATACATGTCTTTCTCTGTTTGACTTATTTTGCTCAACATAATACCCTCCAGTTCTATCCACGTCGTTGCAAATGGCAGGATCTCATTCCTTTTGATGGCTGCATAATATTCCATTGTATGTATATATATATATATATATATATATATATATACCACATCTTCTTCCAAAGGCAGAAACTTAATGACTGAGCCACCCAGGCACCCCAAGAAAAATGTATTTATGTCTAAATTAGGTGCATATGTATTTTTTAGTTTCTTTGTAAAATGAAACTTAAGATTGCTTTTGAATATCAATAAAATTAGATTGTAAATATTATAAGCAACTCATTTTACCCAAAAATATTAGAAAATTAGATTTTATTTGGCATTGCCTGCGATGAAGTATATCATCTGCACTCATTACTGTGTCAGACTGAAATTACCATCATTGGGAAGTTCCCAAGGAGAGGAACCTACTTCTGGCTGTGGAGGAGGGCTTTGGGGTGGGTGGTCAGCTGAGCCTGAGGGGACTTGTATAAATTATATTCCCTAAGGAATCATTACCTATTACTGGTAACATGGCTACACTCCAATAAATGCCTTTTGATCAGTAGTAGCTGGAGGAGATTCATCACTAAGAACACGAGGCTCCTCCCAATGGGACAAAAGGATTTGTCAAGTCACAGCTGAAGTGCAGTTAGTTCCCCACTTTGGATGGAAACTTTTCCTACTGCCCTGAGATGTCTTCACATGTCACAAAGCTCTGTCTCTGAGGATGAATAGCAGAGACCAGGGCTAAAAATACCTCACTGGGTTGGGAGGTGGATTAAGTGAAGTGGTGCCCCAAAGTGCTCTGTACAGCTCTGATAATGAGGAAGTTTTCATTGAATGGAAGCTGTCATTGCATATGGTTAGTAGAAGGATGAGCAAATTATCATCGTGAACAATAGAACAATTGTCATACTTAATGTCCTTAATAATGTTACTTTTCTCCTGAAATTGCCCATTTTAAAGTACCAGCCCACGTTTCAAACATTTACATCTCCCCCCAGGAGTGCAGACAATGAGCCCTAGTGCATATGGCCCCGTCCTGTGCAAATGCTGTCACAGAGTGGTCAGTCCAGCTGCATCTCCCTCACAGACACAAATAAAGCTCTCTGATTCCCCAAATGCTGGCAGTCACGTACTCTAAAAACAATGAATCCCACCAAAGATACCTAGGATCACATGACTGGAGAAATACCTTTTAGTGATTCATAGGCCAACAATGTTATTGGGAGCTTGCTTTTTTTCAGTTTTTACATGTAAGTCAAACACTCCTAAATATATTTGAAATGGTTTATTGTGATTTTTTCTGATAATGACAATTCTAAAGATTATTTTAGCCAAATAATAAAGAAATGCAGATAAACATAAAATAATAAAAATAAGCTAAATGCCTATATATCAGAGACAGTTTCAAACATTCTCTTGTATGTGTGTATGCACATGTACACACACACACACACACACACACACCATGTCCTACAGTCAGGACCATATTAAATGCTATTTTGTAATTTTCCTTTAACAACATATTAAAGGAAATATACATGTTGGCATTGAATGTGTATATGTATATAAATTATAATGTATACACACATGCATATACTATGTATATATACAGAAACAAATATTACATATACACACAATGTTCATAAATATATGTGCATTAAATATATATGTGGTTAATATATATGCATTTTAATAGGTGCAGAGTGTTCATATTCTTTTTTTTTTTTTAATAGAAAGAGGAAGAAAGAGCATGTGCGTGTGGTGGGGGAGGGGCAGAGGGAGAAGGAGGGAGTGAATCTTAAGCAGGCTCCATGCCCAGCGCAGAGCCCCACACATGACTCGATCTTACATCCCGGAGATCATGACGTGAGCCAAAATCAAGAGTCAGATGCTTAATGAACTGAGCCACCTGGGTGCCCCTATAATGTTCTTATTCTATAATTTACTTAAATATTCCTTTTGTGAATAATGTGTGCTTTCCCTTTCCATGGTTATTAGCAGTGCTGCATTGCACTTTCTTGTGTAAATGTCTTTGTACACATATTTATCGCTATTCTTTGGATGAATTCCTTGAAATGGAATGGTTGGACAAAGAACGTACACATTAAGATTTTGAGTACATAATGCCCTTCACAAATCTGTTACTGATTTCTGTTACCAATGACAATGTAGAGTCTTATAGTTTGTATAAGTTTCATTCTCTATTCCCACTTTTTTCCTCCTCCTGGCTACTGCTCAGGAGATGCTCCTGAGATCCATTATTTTCCTAGCGATTCACATCAGGCTGTCCTGACCGTGCTTTCTTAGTAACTCTTAGCTGGACTCTTTCTTCAACTTTGGGGACTCTCTTGCTGAACTTCTTCATTCCTTAAGCCAATGTCATCTCATGCATATTTACCATAATTACTTTTTAAAAGATAGTATAGAAAATAAGGATAAACACTACAACATTAATGAATGTAATTTAAACTTTCTTTGTAAATAATAATGCTCATTTTTATTTGCCACATGGTAGGCTAAGTGCTGTATATGCATTACATGAACTATTAAATACTCAGAAAATCTTAATTACTTTCCAAGGATCAATAGCCAATGAATAGCACGTTTGGGCTTATATCCACAATTGTATGATGATAATTCTTCTCTCTTTCTCTGTCTTGTTTTTATTGTGGTAAGAGCACTTAACATGATATCTATCCTCTTAACAGATTTTAAGTGTATAATAAGTTATTGTTGACTATATATATATGTATATATATACATATATATATGCGCAATGTTGTAAAGAAGGTCTATAGAGCTTATTTTCTCACTTAATGGAAACTGTATGCCTATTGATAATAACTACCCATTTCTCCCTCCCATCAAACCCCTGGTAACCATCATTGCAACATTTGATTTTATGAGCAATTCTACTCTCTTAGCCACCATGATATACTGTCTGCATTTGGAGATTCAGAAACAAATTTAGGTCTTTGCCAGCACTTCAAAGGCATGATTCTGGAAATTAATTTTACTGATAAATTACTTTGTAATGAAATATAAATTTAGATCAGAGTAAGTCTAAGTTGATCTTATATTATTTTTGAGCAAATAATCTGTTACTGAATTCCATAATTAAAAGGTTACTGTTGATATTTTTTCCTTGTAAAGATTGTATACATTCTGTGAGAGATACCTAGTTTAAAATAATATTCACGTAATTATGATGGAATCAGAATTTAGGCAAGCTTGTAAGAAACTCATTTCTGTGCTTATTTGACAGACTCTTCTCTTCAGTGTGCATTGAATAACTTTTATGGCATAATAAAGCACTGCAGATGCAGTGTCTTAAAACAACCATCAACTTGGTTAGCTCAGGTTTATCTAAAGGAAGCTTCTCTAGCTTTTTGCAGGCCGTCTGCGTTTATTACACGTGGTCTGGGCTCAGTTGGGGCAGCTTATCCAGGGCACTTCTGTTCCACATATTTATTATCCTTCTGAGACTAGTGGGTTAGCCCAGGCATAACCTTCTTATGGCAATGTCAGGAGCACCAGAGAGAAGATAAAAACACATAACATTTCCTACGCTAGCAATTGGTGCACTGTTAACTCTGCCTCATTCTATTGGCCAAAACAAATCTCATGACCAAACTCATAGCCAGAGGATGAAAATAAATCCGTCCGCTTTGTTGGAAGAACTGCAAAGTCACATGGAAAAAAGCATGCGGCTAAGAAGGGAAGGAGGATGGGGGGCCACTAAATGCAAACTACCACCAAGACAGTTGCTTTTAATTTGAAAGTGTATTCTAGTTCCAGACTGAAATATCAACATAGTCTTAACCATTTGATCGTGGGTTAGAATAGCTTTCTGATTTCCTGAGGGAGGGAGGAGATGATGCAAACTTCTTGGTTTGGGTCAGGTGTTTTCTTCCCATGAAATGATATTGCTCATGTTCTTTAAGAACCTCTTGTGCGTCTTTCTGGGTTCAGTTTTCAGCACCGAAAGCTCTCTGTGAGTGACTCATTAAACTAGTCACCACTGTACCCACCCACTCAACCTCATGCCACAGCCTCCAGATCTGTGGCTGCTGTGTCTGTAGAATCCAGAATTCTTGTTCAACTGGTGCCAAAAAATCAAGTCTTAATGTTTAAGAAGAACGTTTGAGAGTAATTGTCTGTAAGAAAACTTGATTGCTGGGGAACCCGATCCTAGGGTGACTATTACTCACTCACAGTGAGTTAAGCGGAAATTGGAGGAGGGAATCATAGCTCAGGAGTATGACTGAAGATAGAAAGCCAGAAATGTCGAAAGCAGCTGAGGAGGTGAACATAGTTCATCTAAAAAGATAAGGCAGCTGAACAGAGTGAGAAGACATGAGCCAAATTTACACACACACATAGTGGAAATAATCTCCGAGTATCCAATTTGGGAAGAAGTGAGGGAGTTAATAGTCCTATGAGTGGCTTGTGATGAGAGCACGAAGTGATTCCTGAGAGAGATCAGTAATGCTTCCCAGGTGTCATGGAAGAGTTCCGTGGCCTTAGGAGAGAGGTATTTTTGTTTTTCGTTTTTGTTTTTGTTTTTGTTTTTTTAATACCAGTTTGCCAAGAATGTTCTGGTTTTGGTCAAGGTTCAAACCTTAAAAAAAAAAAAAAAATTGCTTGCTTGCTTGCTTTCCTTTTCAGACTGTTTTAAAACACAATTGGGGGCAGGGGCACCTGGGTGGCTGAGTCAGTTAAGTGTCCAACTCTTGATTTCAGCTCAGGTCATGATCTCAGGGTCCTAGGATCAAGCCCTGCATCAGACTCTGCACTCAGCACCGAGCCTGCTTGTGTGTGTGTGTGTGTCTCTCTCTCTCTCTGCTGCTCTTCCCCACCTCTGTCTCTATCTCTAAAATAAATAAATAAATAAAATCTTTAAAACACAATTGGGGCACCTGGCTGGTGGAGCATGTGGCTCTTGATCTTGGGTTCATGAGTTCGAGCCCCTCGTTGGGCATAGAGACTACTTAGAAAAATGAATAAATAAAAAATAAAAACAACATATGTTTAAAAATAAATAAACAAAACATAGTCAATGGGACAATAATTGAAGTAACAGAGGGAACTGGGAAGTATTCCCAGAAAAGAGGCCTTTTAGCATGTAAATGGGAGGAAACACTGTTTCTACATGGCATATGACTCTGCTTTGTGTTTCAGTCTGAGTAGAACCTAAAACAGTTTTAAGGAAATTATCGATATCTTTACATTCTTATAGCCAAAGTGCTCAAAATTATAATTATCTAAAAGCAAAGTGAAAAATCCAATCAACTGTCTACTCCTGTTTCCAAATTCAAATACATAGAACGTTGTTTCTTAATTTCTGTGAGAAATACAGCTTGTTTTGATATAAGTAATTCAATATCTATAATTAATATTTGTTTTAATATTTTATTTTCTTAAGATTATAATTTTACAGTATGATCTCAATACTTAAGACCTAAATAACTCATCCAATTTCACATAAAAATGTATACTTTTGCTTCATAGAAATACTTTTTTTAAAAAAATCAAAGTATTCGGGGCACCTGGGTGGCTCAGATGGTTAAGCGTCTGCCTTCGGCTCAGGTCATGATCCCAGGGTCCTGGGATCGAGTCCCACATTGGGCTCCTGACTCAGCGGGGAGTCTGCTTCTTCCTCTCCCTCTGCCTCTCCCACTGCTCATGCGCTCTCTCTCTCTCTCTCTCTGTATCTCTGTGTCTCAAATGAATAAATAAAATCTTTAAAAATAAAATAAATAAAAAATCAAAGTATTCTACATCCGGGTAGAAACTAAAGATAGTTATTACAAATTCTGGATATTATTAATGTAACTTTAAATTCCACTTGTTCTAAATGTCTCACCTGTCTGCCTCTCCCATATTACCTACTATAGATACAAGTCTGAGACATGTTACACATTATCCAGTAGTAACCATTAACATGCTATCACATGGGTATATCTGATAATGTAACAAGTTGCTGAAGGAATAAGACAATAGATGAAGTATTACTGGAAAGAGGTTTTACCAATATTTACTTATACAATCTGATTTATGGTTCTCCTGTGAATATGGCAAAAAAGTGGAATCCATAAGATAGATGTCTCTGGGCATGTCTGCATGTCTGCATACATGTGTCTGTGTGCATATGCATGTGCGCACATGTGTGTATAACAAGACACAGGCACATATAACCTGTATGTACACATATATGTATATATGTTAAGTAAGTTACATATATGTTATCTATCCATACATCATTTACATATATATGTGTGTATGTATAATGTATCTATCATCTGTACCCCTTTTCTATTTGGGTAGGTAGAGCCATCCATTGCTTTTGTTGTCATGGAGAACCCTGGAGCCCTGGGAAGTTCTACCTCTGTCTGGGAGCTTTCTGTATTAGCTTGCAGTTTATGTAATCATCTTTGTATGCCCCCTCATCTTTTGTTACTGAAGAAATGTCATATCTTGCAACTTCATCTCTATGAATTTCGGTTTCCTCTCCCTACAAAATATATATTGTAAAAGTAATTTGAGATGTAAATAAAATAATGTATATTAAGATGAGCCACTGTTTACAATTACAAACTGAAATGGCAGAATTGAGAAAATAAAGGAACTAGGGTTGACCCCTGGCTAAAATAGGAGTTCAACAGAGCAACCAAGGTGGTTGGTATGTTTTACATTTTTTTAATTTGCTTTAAAGTCTAGCTATTTGAAATTTGCTAGAGATTATAATTCATCTATAATTTCCATAGATAGTCCATATTTTATTTAAAGAGGTATCTGTTAAACTGCGTAATTATGGAGAGAAACCTATGTATTAATAATATAAGGTATTAGCCTATGTGTATGTACATTCCTAATTCGCTAACGATGCTCTGGAGCTCTGGAGCACGTATACCACAGTGTGGTGATCAAGTATATGAATTGTAGTTCACATATGTTACCACACTCAGTCCTCAGACATTCTTAAACACAACTTCCACCATTTCAGGCTCATACTCAAAACTTGCCATGTCTTCCTTTGCCTGCAGTGTAAATTACTTACTAATTCCTTAGATTGCCATTGCAGGTTCTCAAGAGTCTGGCCACAACCCACCTTTCTGATGTCATCTTCTACTTCTGTCCAATAAGATTCTGTGCTTCAGTAAACTGGTCTATTCATACCACTCACAATTCCACAGTCAGCATCTCACCTTTATTTCTGCAGTTTTGTTTTTTTTTTTTTCCCCCATCTGGGATGTCTTCCCACCTTGACCAAAGATTATGCATCCTAATCCTTTAAATAACAGGTCTAGCCTCTACATGATGGTGTTTCGGGATCATCCTAGCCCATGATTATCCAACTGATAATCAGAAAAAGTCATCTGAAAAAGTAATACCTGTATTACTAATTTTTGCTGGTAGAAAATTATTAATTTACTCATTAGTAATAAAATTTGATATTGTTTTCTGTTAGTAAAGGTAGAATTAATTGACTAATATAACGATTGTTATATAAAGGACTATTAGGTTGGTAAGCTGTAAATTTTTATAAAGTAATAAAATATTTGCTGAGTTATATTGTTATTCTTTTACCACACGTGTATGCGTTTGCAACTTACAGAAAATGAAAAACAATGTTAGATGACTAGTAAAACATCATATTATTACTTGAGGAATGTAGTATTATAATTTCTTATAACCACAAGTGCCATATCATATTCTCTGAATAACAGGAACTCAGGAAAAAAAAGCTTTTGCTTTCGAATGACTTACAGTTGGTAGTGACCTATATCTGTATAACTTCTCTATACAAACATAATGTACCATCTCTCAGTACTCCTACCTCTCATTCTTCCGTCCAGTGGCCATCATCTGTTACCTCGACTGGACTCACTGCTTTCACTTTTGCCTTTACACTGTAGTCGCCCCACAGCAGCCAGAACAAGTGTTTGAATATCAATATGATAGGTGGGTATTGAGGAGGGCACGTGTTGTGATGAGCACTGGGTGTTATATGCAACTAATGAATCGTTGAACACTACATCAAAAACTAATGATGTACTATATGTTGGCTAACTGAACATAATAAAAAAAATCAATATGATAATTTAATTTCATTGACAAACACTCCAGTGGCACTCTTGCATAGTTTAAAATAAAATTTCAACTCCTTATTTATGACCTTCATGTTGCCTCAGCCTATCTCTGACCACTCCACCTGAACAGAGCCGGCTTCCTCACTGCTCCTGGAACATGACAAGGAATGTTCCATTACAGATACCAGCATTTCTCATTCCTCCCTCTCATTTCACATCCCCACATCCTTAGAGAAGCCTTCCCTGACCAGCCTAAAGGAAATAATCCCCATCATTCAATATCTACTCACACTGCTTTATTTGTCGTTATGACACTTACGATTACCTAACACTGTATTTCTTGGCCATTTGTTTATTATCTGTTGCTACTTAAAAGAATGATGTATTTTTGAGTGTAGAGTCTTTGTTTTGTTCACCTTTTTATTCACAGGATCTGGATTACCATCTAGCATATGCTATATGTTCAGTTAATCTATTTTAAATAAATGAATTAGTATTTTCAAATACCTAGGTTAGAAACACACACATGTCCCTTCTAGTTTGCAGAGTTAGGGTGTTAAATATGGTATTTCATAAGAAGACTGCCTGCTCTCAGCATCCAGAGATGAGGTTTTTCTTTTGTCCCAGGTCTGCAGCTTCTTTTTAAGTCTCATAAACACTCTGCATCTCAGTGTCTCTTCATGAAACAGTGACAAATATTACTTGCCTTTGTTCTTATCATTTGGTGTCATGAAGCTGATGAACAAAGTACTTTAAATATCAAAAGTCACTTTCAACGGCACATTATTAATTTCTGGGCCTGACTAAAAACGATTCTTCTACTTGATTATAAAAAAAGATTATAATGTACATTTGGTAAAAATTCCCTAAAAATAAGTCTATATGGAACACAGGATATTAAAATGCATTCTTCTTAAAAAAGTTCCCAGACATACTAAACTTGTAAAATGTCTGGCTCTGAGCTGGTTTGAGGTTTTGTTTGGACTCCAAATATAGGTTTGTGTATTTTATATGTCCATCTCTATAATTATTGATTTCCATTGGGATGCAGTCTTGGCAAAGTGAGCTTATTGTTTTCAGTGAGAACAACAATACTATAATTCTAAATGTGATAAATTAACATTGTATTCTGATGATAACTGCAGTTTCAGGGCTGGATACATACTTGAAGGAAAATCTAAAGATACATCATTGGGATAAAATGCAGTAACTTTGTAGACAAATACATAGAGAAAAAGAGAAAGAATACACAAAAATACAACACACACATACACACTGACTATATAATAACTGAGGTAAGATCAATATAAAACAACAGCAGCAAGAAAGTAAACAAACAAAAATGAACACCTTACCTAAATATTAACAATTTCTAAAAAATACCCCCATAATTAACATATATTCTTAGTAGCAAGTGCTTCTTTTATAAACATTTGGCCACATCTCTGAGAAAAGATGGATTCAGTGTCTTGAGAAATAATAATAAAAAAAAAATCTCCCAGTATAAAATCCATGGATTTTTATTTTATAACAGGATTGTGAAAGTATTATGTAACTCTGAGATGCTGCCAAAAACAAACAAACAAACAAACAAAAAGCCCATACAATTAATAAATCCAAATACAAACTCTGACCTACTGATGTGGTATTTCAGTGTTCCATAAAATAACTGCCTTGGTTGTAAAATGATTTTTGTCCTCCTAATCCTCATCACAGAGATAGGTAAATATGCTTTGACACAATTCATCTACAAAAGACAATGATTTAATTCCATAAGTAAGTTTAACATGTAAGTCACCTTCTATGGGGTTGTAAAAAAACAAAACAAAACAAAACAACAGGATTACATGTAATGGAAAAATACTGGGTTCTAATCAGAAGCTCACTGTTTTGGTGAGCAAGGTTCACTAAAAATACAATAAATGAACTTTCATTGTGTTCCTGAAGTTGTAAAGAAAAATAGACTTTTTGAGGCTTACACTATATCTAAAAAAAATTTGGGTTGTTAACTATAAATAAGCTTAAATATTTTGTTATTTGTTTAATTTTTCATACCACCTATAACATTACATTTTGCTCCCTTATTTACTGGACTAAACCATAATGTCTGAGAGAGCGTTAATTCTGCCTTAGTTATGTTTTTATTTTCAGTACTTTCCATAGGGTATGTGTAAAATTACTACATACTTACTGAATATATTACACGAAGGTCCAACATTTTACAAACCCAAGATTTCTTAGAGATCCCTTTAAACAAACATGATTGCAGATTTGACTAAGGGAAATTGAATGGCTCCCAAAGAATTAAGTCCAATCTCTTTAGCCTAATCTCTTCTTTCATACTTGGATTTCAACCTACATTGACAACCTGACTTCTCTCTACCTCTCTATAGGTAGGTCTACTCTATTCCAAATGTATCTCTTGCTTTCCCACCTGCATGTTTCTGTTCCACTTTAACTGTCTGGAATGCTGTTTCTCTCCCACAGGTCTTATCAAAAAGCTTAGACTCTTGTGAAACCTTAATTCAAATCCAGTCTTCTCTCTCTGAAATAACTGGAATAGCTGGAGGTAGCTAGACTAGATCACCATGTTTTTGGAACATCTGTAGCAAATCTGTCTTTTGAGTGTCCACATAAATTTTTAGCAAAACTGTTGTTTCACAGTTATATTATAAGAAGGTGTGTTTGATTTATGCACATAACTTTTTAGATATATTTTAGAATTCTCAAAGACATAAACACACATTATATAGATTATTTTGGAGAGTTTACGGGTTTAGTTTAGGAACACTTCTTTTTAAAAAACAATTCTACATAACCTAAAATAAAACAACTAGCATTTATTGGCCTGTTTCTTTAGTTGGAAAATTCAATAATTAGACTACATTATGGAGATAGCCCCTAACTGATCATTTCACACATAACCTATACATTGATTTATTTTTAGAAAATGTATTTTTTTAAAATTTTTTTTAATAGCATATAATGTATTATTTGTTTCAGGGGTACAGGTCTGTGATTTATCACAGAAAATGTCTTTTACCTACAGTCCACCACTAGCTCCTAGAAGGATTTTCCTGTCAAGTGCTTTATATATCCTGTGTAGACAGGGTCTGAACAGGGAGAAATTGAGAGCAGGATTAGTAGATGTATTTCATAGTTATTGTTAAGACCTTAGACATACTACTTAAGCTCTCAGGATTTCAGTTTGCTCAAAAACTAAACTTGGAATGAGATGAGCCTACTTTATAAGTTTTGTGGGGGTTTTTCTTGTTTTTTTTCAATATTAAATGACTTACATGTAAATTGTTTAGAGTATCAGCCTGCTTAAGAACTGTAAGTTTCTGCCATCATTAAATGAATGCACAGTGAAAAATCCTACATAACCAAATAAATCATTTTTATGGTTAGTTTTCGTTAACAGTTTACCTGTTGGTATGCCTGTTATCTTAAAATACCCTAGAAAATGACATGTGGATTTGCACTGAACAGAAAGACCTTTTCTCAGTTGTTGTTTGTGGATGAACTGAGTGAATCTCTGGAGGGAGCCTGAAGTAATTCTGCCTTGGAGTGCTCATCTATCAAGGCAGAAAGAATATGTGCTCCCTGTTTTTGCTTGTTTGAAGCATGGTTGTACCCTACAGAGTCATACAAGGTGAAGTAAGAATTGGACACCAAGGTGCATTTTCCACTGTGCTAGTTTTTTCAGAAACTTCATTGATTAATAAAGAGGAGAAATTTACTGTGTTAGTAAATAAATATTGATCATGTCATCATAGTTTACTATATTAATATCACACTTTTGTACCACTTACTACTCTTAAAATTGTTTATTTAGCACCTGTTTCTCCACTAGACTGTCAGATTTATAAGAGGATGGTATATTTTTGCTTTACTCAAAACTGTGTTCCATGGGCCTACTTCAGGTCTGTGGTATCTCTGAGGTTCTTAATAATTGTATAATGAAGCAAATTTTCATTACTGGAGCGCTGCAATGTACTATTCTGGCTGGCTATTTGTTAAATTTGATCATAGGGTACAGTGAAATCAATAATTAAGGGATATGTAGGTCTTTGACACATAATAAGGGCAAGAATCTCTGAATTTTTTTAAAATAAAGATTTGTCTGTGATGGTTTCAATGCAGGCTTTCAAAAGGCAGTGGAAAAGCCTTCACTTTTTTCCCCTAGTAAATATAATATTCAAATGAATTAGTTGAACAGTGGTGTCCCTCATTGCTAGTTTAAATTTTTATAACCATGTTTTATAACCATGTTACAATTATTCAAATGTAAATTATAATTTAAATGTTGTAATTTTATCTTATCCAAGATAAAATATTTCACATATGAGCTAAGTTAATGATACTGATCACAGGTTTGTTATCTCTTCACAATTTCTCAGAATTAACTTATTATACCCTTATGTTATTATACTTATTATACTTATTATACCCTTATGTGTTACCTTATGATGTTTATATGGATCTCACTATGAGAGCAGTGTCTGGTTCTGGTTATAAGAAAAAATAGGTTAAATATATAATTCATTTAGGAAAAACTTCAATGAAGTTGTTCCTGAAGGGAAAAATATACAAGATGTGAATATGATCAATAATACGGGATAACCGGAAGTCAGCTTTGACATGTAGTCCCCAGTATGAATAAGTATATCAGTGAACAAATAACAGAGTATGAGGCATAGTCAGCTATAGTTTGGAAAGAAGAGTCTTTAAAGTGAGGGACTGCTTTAGGGAATACTTTTTGGAGATTAAGAGATAAAAGTTTAAAGCCCAGACTCACCACTTAAGTTCTGGGACTTGGACCGAGTTACTTAAATTTTTTCCATCTCAGGAAACAGTCAACAAAACCAAAAGACAACCGACAGAATGGGAGAAGATATTTGCAAATGACATATCAGATAAAGGGCTACTATCCAAAATCTATAAAGAACTCATCAAACTCAACACCCAAAGAACAAATAATCCAATCAAGAAATGGGCAGAAGACATGAACAGACATTTTTCCAAAGAGGACATCCAAATGGCCAATAGATACATGAAAAAGTGCTCAATATCGCTCGGCATCAGGGAAATCCAAATCAAAACCTCAATGAGATACCACCTCACACCAGTCAGAATGGCTAAAATTAACAAGTCAGGAAACGACAGATGTTGGCGGGGATGCGGAGAAAGGGGAACCCTCCTACACTGTTGGTGGGAATGCAAGCTGGTGCAGCCACTCTGGAAAACAGTATGGAGGTTCCTCAAAAAGTTGAAAATAGAGCTACCATAGGATCCAGCAATTGCACTACTGGGTATTTACCCCAAAGATACAAAAGTAGGGATCCGAAAGGATACGTGCACCCCGATGTTTATAGCAGCAATGTCCACAATAGCCAAACTGTGGAAAGAGCCAAGATGTCCATCGACAGATGAATGGATAAAGAAGATGTGGTTTATATATACAATGGAATATTATGCGGCCATCAAAAGGAATGAGATCTTGCCATTTGCAACAACATGGATGGAACTGGAGGGTATTATGTTGAGCGAAATAAGTCAAACAGAGAAAGACATGTATCATATGATCTCACTGATATGAGGAATTCTTAATCTCAGGAAACAAACTGAGGGTTGCTGGAGTGGGGGGTGGGGTGGGAGGGATGGGGTGACTGGGTGATGGACACTCGGGAGGGTATGTGCTCTGGTAAGCACTGTGAATTGTGCAAGGCTATTGAATCTCAGATCTGTACGTCTGAAACAAATAATGCAATATATGCTAAGAAAAAAAAAAAGAAGAAGAAGAAGAAGGTAGCAGGAGGGGAAGAATGAAGGGGGGGAAATGGGAGGGGTAGACGAACCATGAGAGACGATGGACTCTGAAAAACAAACTGAGGGTTCCAGAGGGGAGGGGGGTGGGAGGATGGGTTAGCCTGGTGGTGGGTATTGAGGAGGGCACATTCTGCATGGAGCACTGGGTGTTATGCACAAGCAATGAATCATGGAACACTACATCTAAAACTAATGATGTAATGTATGGGGATTAACATAAGAATAAAACAATAAAAAAATAAATTTTTTTCCATCTCTTTTTCAAGTAGAAAACTGGCATCATTGTAATAAGTGGAGAGAGCACAAACCCAGTGTCCTCAGACTTGGACTCTTCTGAACCATAAAAGCACCAAAAGAGTAATCTTTTTTCTGGTTCCAAACTCTAAATATGTATGGGATTCCCTTCCAAACATGAGGGTTTCAAGAAAGTGGGTAAAACAATCATCTCTGTAGTTCCTGGGCTGCAGGAGACTCTGGTACATAGGATCCTTCCTTGGCATGTCATTCCCTTTCCTGTGGCACAGATCCCACCTAAACATTCCTCAGTTCTCACTGCAGGGATGAACTCACTCTTTCACCTCTATCTCTACTCCTAATCGTATTTATATAACTGTATTTTTTTTTTTAATTCCCTTTGTAGTGTCATCACTGGGAGGTAATGGTAAGGCAGGATACCATTGCTGGCCAGGAGTAGAGTTAGTGCATAGCACAACTTGGATCAAGAACTGAGGGTTGCTGGAGTGGTGGGGGGTGGGAGGGATGGGGTGGCTGGGTGATGGACATTGGGGAGGGTATGTGCTATGGTGAGTGCTGTGAATTGTGTAAGAATGTTGAATCACAGACCTGTACCTCTGAAACAAATAATATATTATATGTTAAAAAAAAGAAGAAGATAGAAGGAAGGGAAAAATGAAGGTGGGAAATTGGAGGGAGAGACGAACCATGAGAGACTATGGACTCTGAGAAGCAAACTGAGGGTTCTAGAGGGGAGGGGGGTAGGGGGATGGGTTAGCCTGGTGATGGGTATTAAAGAGGGCACGTTCTGCATGGAGCACTGGGTGTTATACGCAAACAATGAATCATGGAACTCTACATCAAAAACTAATGATGTAACATATGGTGATTAACATAATAATAAAAAAATAAAATAAAATAAAAAAAGAATGGTTAATTTATTTGTTCCAAGGCATTCTGTGTTCTTAACTGCCCTCATTCTTGTGGTTTAAAGAATGCAAACAATTCCACAACTCCACCTCTTTTTTTCTTCCCCCTTGTTCTGTGTTGTTTTTTTTCTTTTTCCCCTCCCTCCTCAATGTCTCTCTATGTCCTCAGGGCCTGCCTGACCTGAACCTTTTATTCAGACTTTTACAACTCTTTCAGTTCCAGAAGTTACTCTTGATTCTTTTTTTCCTTCTCTTCTATATTAAATTTTGCCTCTCATCCATAATTATTACTCTAAAACAAAACAAAAACAATAGCATAGTAATGTAAATAGAAAATTGATTTTTGCTATTTGGAAAGATAATAAATATTTAGGTTTTCATGTCACATAACAAAATACATCTTGGATGATAAAACACTTGTTTTTTTTTTAATGCCATAAAACAATATACTTTTAAAATTTGGTAGCTAACATAATTAAATGTAAAAAAGCCAAGTGATTAAAATACTAGAAAAAAAGAATAAATAAATGTAGCTTAAATCCAAAATGGTGATGAATTGCTAAGCTTAAATGACAAGAAGATATTGTAAAGAAAGAATTAATACTTGATAACACAAAACTGAACGTTTGTATTTGAAAAAAAATTGTTTTAAATATTTATCTGTTTAGCCAGTGTTATGTGCAAACTATAAGATTTCGGGGGAATATGACAAAGGATTATGTTAACATATAAAATTTACAGATTTCAGAAACTTATGCTTTTTAAAAATTACTGAGGACACTAAAAGGTTTTGTTTATATCTATCAATATGTACTGTAATAGAAATTAAAACACAGACATTGAAAAATATGTATCCATTACTTCATCTAAAATTATAGTAAACTAATCACATGTTAATACGTATACATATTTTAATGAAAAAATATTTCTAAAACAAAATAGTGAGAATGTAGCATTGCTTTGTATTTTTGTGCATTTCCTTAATATCTGGCTTTGTAGCTGGATTCTCATATCTGCATCTTTTTTCAATCTGTGGTGATAGCACCCATCTGTAGACTCTGGAAGACTGCACCGTATGCTCATCAAAAAATGAGAGTGAAAGAGGCAGATTATAGCTTCATGTTATTTTCAAAGTAGTTTTGACCTTGCAGAGCCCCTTAAAAGTTGCTGAGGATCACATTCTGTAGATCTGTACAGTCTGTAGATTGCACTCTGAGAACCATTGTCCTCAACCAGTCAGGGCCGTACCAGGAGTTGGGATTAATATCAATGTCACAAAAGCAGCATGGTTGCTGTGTAATTAAGCAGGACTGGACGGGGTATGAAAGTAACAGTCACCAAGTTCCCCGAACTCTAGAGTTTAGTTATATAGCCATCCAAATTAGGTTAATTACATTGGCTAAATGGAAACATGTTTACATTATAAAATTGAATATAAAAAAGATACAAAATTATATGTTTAAAGTGATCCATTAAAATATCTACAGACACGTTTTAAGAATTACTGGTGTTAGGTCTAAATAATGCTATTAAAACTTTTTTTTTTTTTTTTTTTTAAAGCACTGGGGAAAAACTGGAAGGAAATGCTCCTCAGAATTCTCAGGGACTGCCTTTGGGACATGGATGTGTATTTCCAAATGCCCAACAGTGCAAAGAGTGAGAATCCAGTCTTCATCTCCTGGGCTATTATGGAATTTTAGGCCCCTGAACTGTTTTCTCTCAGGGTTCCTGTTTCTCTCACTTAATGAATCAATTCTTTGTTGGTTAGAATTAGGTCCAGAGTAGTCATTTCCCAAATAATTCATTTCCTTTATCTTTGATGGATGGAATTTTCAATAAGGTGTGTCAGGAACTTGTCAGATGATGTGACTTTGCTGAAAGAGAATTTCAGCAGATGTGTATAGACTGATTCTCCCATTGCTACTTTGTTTGGCTTCTGAGGCAGCTCGGTGATCTGTGTCAGGTCACGTCATCCATTTCCTTCCTCCGGCTGTTGCTCAGTGGTACACTCCCACACTGCTGTTTAGTTTGTAATGTTCCCATTTTTTTCGTCATCTATTTGATGTACAGCCTGTTTCCCTACCTAGATTAATGAATGAGCATTTCTTTTGGGCAGGCACGGTGCAGGGCTCTCCCTGCCTGCTCAGTCCCTCGGGGAGCCCACGCTTCGGGACTGGGTTTTCAGAGGGCTTCCCTGACACTTGGTAGGTTTCCATAGCAGGCTCTGCCGACAGATTGATTGCTTCTGAAGAAACACATACGTGAAGCAAATCTGTGCACTTATGTAAAGTTTGAATAAAGGAACTAATTTGATTTTTCACACACAGCCATCTCATGATATTCTTAATTGTCGTATTCCTAAAATGTGTTCAAGTGCTACTGAGTTGGTTTGCTTGTCTCAGCCATGCTGTAGTTTGTTTCAGTTAACCCATTTTCTTATACTCGGACAATTTATGTTTGCTGTTTGCACTGCATTTTTATCTTGTCTCACATTTTTATGTGCATCCCTAATGTAAAAAAAATGCGTAAGTGTATCAGATATAGTTGATGGAAATGTAAAATTACGCATGTAATTTTTAGTTCCATGTAAGTATATAAATACTAATCATTAATAGAATTCTATTATAAATATAAAAAGGGATTCCATAGGTACTGGGTACATGAAACTTCAAGGGTGTGAATTTTTCTGAGAAGCTGTACCTGAAAGGTGAGATTAGGAAATACAATGAGGATGATCTCACAGCAATATATTTGCTCTTGGTCACCATCAAATTTGTTGTTATGCAACTCTGTCTAATAGCATCCTGGATATTTTCATGACGAATGCTCAAAAATGCCTACCAATACTGTTGATGGACCTATAAAAGCCTGGAATAATGATGAGAAAGTTAAGCATTTATTACATGGTTGGCATTGAGAATTCTCTAATTCTCTCAACACCACTGTGAAGTAGGCATTATTATTATTATTATTATTATTGCCCTCTCATAAATATGATAACTGCGTCTTGGAGGAATTAAATAACTTATTCAAGGCCATCCAGGTCTTTAGAGGTGAAGGAAGGACATTTATCTCAGAGATTCTCCTCAGACAGCCCATTCTTAATCATTAAATACATAAAACTACATAAGCATTACTAAAAAACAAGAGAACAAACAAAACAAACAAAAACAAATGAAAGCTAAACTATTTTCAAGAATATATAAAACTAGCATAGAAATAGAAAAAGGGAGGGGTCCCTGGGTGGTGCAGTTGGTTAAGCGGCTGCCTTAGGCTTAGGTCATGATTTCTGGTTCCTGGGATCAAGCCCCTCATGGAGCTCCCCGCTCAGCAGGGAGTCTGCTTCTCCCTCTCCCTCTGCCCCTCCCCTGGTCATTCTCTCTCTCTCTGTTTCTGTCTCCCTCTCAAATAAATAAATAAAATCTTTAAAGAAAAAAAAAAGAGAAATGGAAGAAGGGGGAGCCTAGAGCCAAGCTCACCTTCTAATTGTCTCTTGTGAAATTTTTGCATAGGAAGAATGAAGAACACAGCCTCCTCCCTCAAGTCCTTCAGTTAATGTCTCAGGCCTAACCCTGAAGATGCTTCTTTGACTCTTTAATGATGTCATTTTATCCACATGATTTAGCAATAGGAATTTTTCTTGGGATTCTCCTTGCTTAGTGCACTTTTCCAGAAGGCTTAGCTTCCTACTCTATGTCATGAGATTCATCATTATTGGGGCATTGTTAGTTAGTGACTCTCCTATTTTATATGAATTCTTCTCCCTAATGATGCCTATCTATTCTTTTTCTTTGAATATAGACTATTGCTTCATATTTAAAAGACCTAATTCCTATGCTTAGTAAAGATAGGTGTATTTATTTGAATATATGCCTAGCTCCTTTGCTCTAGTATAGAATTTCCCCCAGTGTACTGTAGCTCTTCATATTTTAAACATTTTTCTGTTTTGTTATTTTTATTTGCCCCTGTCTATCATTTAGGAATGTTATAATCACTGGTTTTTATTTTACATCATGTCTCCCAAACAATATAGGTATTTTTTCTTCCAAGTTGTGAAAGTTTCTCAAGTCCATTGACCTATACTCCTGTGAGACAAACTCTGTCAGCACTATGTGAGAGCACGCTCCTGATTAGTCATCCCTCCTCTGGATCATAATCTCCAATAGACCTCACAGCCCCCTGTGGTTCTCCTTGGTGCGCTACTTCAGAAATTGTGAAAAGCAGTTTATTTCTTTCCAAGATCTAGTCATTCCAAACTCCAAAAGCCCCTGCTTATATTTTAGGGTGTTGCTTTTTTTTTTTTTTTTTACTAGTTTCTGATATCCACAGGAACCAATTAACACTAATTAACACTAGCCTTTGAAAGTCAATTCGTTTTACACCACCCAAAAATTGGAGCACAGGATCTCTAAGAATTACACAAAATTAATTAAGCCCATCTTCTATGGAAAAAATAAATTGGCCAAATCTAGGAAGTTTTATGTAGGAGATTTGAGATCTTACATTTTCTTCCTGCCTCTGTGGCTTGACCAACCTGCCAAGAAAGGAAATTACGTTGTTTTTCTCTTTATAAAACTAACCCATGCTCTCTGTGATGATTAAATACATTTCTTTCTAATTAACTTCCTGGTTAATATCTTACATTGGTTGTGGAAAAGTTTCCTAAAGTTACATGTCTTTTCTACCATCTTTGTTTCTGGCTAATAGCATATGTACTGAAATAGTATCACAAAAATCTCTTTTACCTTTCCTGACATTGTTATGTACAGTGATACCTCTTTTGTGTTGTTTACCCTCCCCTTCATCCTTTTTTCCTTCAGTCCTTTGGTGGATGGCACGTTTGTTTACCTGATGTCCTCTTGTCTCAAAATTTACTGTCAATTACATTTGATATGGGAAAGAAGGAGGACAACCCAGTTCTAATTTTGTTTTGAACAATTTAATTTCACTCCATTACTGCTGAATACATGACAACCAAACTAGAATACCCTGTTTTGCCTCATTCCTATATTGTTCCCATTCTGCCTTACCATAGTGTTGTAGCAAAAGTATACTTGTACAGCTTAAACGGACTGTTGAAAACTCTCTCTCACAGTAAAATTTGTACTAAGCATATGAAGTTGCAGAGCATTTTCAAGTTGAAAGACAAAATACTGAAAAAAAACCTATATTAAACTTCTAATTCCTGATAACAAAAGTTTTAAAGAGGTAATTTATAGCTGTACATTTTAGAATTCAGGGTCAGTTTTAGTTCGTGATCGCAGAATCTTTTAAGGGTTATTTAAGCTTGTAGACTGTTTTTTTTTTAAAGATTTATTTATTTTTAGAGAGAGAGAGCTCATGCATGGGGGAGGGGGGCAGAAGGAGACAAACAGACTCCCCGCTGAGCAGGAAGCCCACTGAGGGACTTGATCCCAGGATCAACCTGACCTGAAACCAAGAGTCAGATGCTTAACCTACTGAGCCATCCAGGTGCCCCTGAAGAGTGACTTTTTTTTTTTTAACTTTTAGAATAACATGCATACCTGGAATTTCAGAACCTATCACTTTTCCAACATCATAAAAAACTTAAATATCATTGTGCAGGCTTATCAGAAATAAATGTTTTATTGTTTTGAAACTGTGTTTCATAATAAAATAATTCTATTATTTATATATACTTAAATTGAGGATATTTCAAAAATCAGTATAAATAAAGCAATCAGACTGAATGACCCAAAGGAAATCCTCTTGTAGTCAGACTTCTTAGCAGGTGCAAAGCTTATTTTATATGAAAAAAAAAAAAGCAGACTTTTCAAACTGCATATTTTTCTCATTAAAATGCATGTTGTAAAGGTCTTGATTTCACAGTGATTTAGTTTTACTTTATGGAATTCAATTTACATTCACTTAATAGGCTTCTGCTAAATCACCAGTTATAATTAAAAAGCACATTTCAGAAACTTTTATGTTTGAAGATGTATTTATGATTACCTTGTAGGGTCCAAGCCATTTTCTTATAATATAGACTAGGTTAAAAATTAGAGTTCTGTTTATACTCTTGGAATTAGGGTAAACTCAAACAAATAAGGTCTGATTTTGAAATCAATTATATATATTGGAAGAAGTAAAACTAGTTAGCATTGAGGTACAGTAAATAAATAGCTATCTTACCACTAAATTATCTTTTTAAATGGCAAGTTAAACTCATTATATTGCATAGACTGTAACATCATTACGACCCAAATCCTTACCCAGTTTTAAAACACTGAAATAAATTTCAAAAGAAAAGCATATTTTTAATATTTAAAAATCTATGTCATTTACTGTGCACAGTGGGTAAAGAAGATCTGTAAAACATAATGCATGGATGGGAAATGTTGCAAAGATTTGGATAGCATTGCCATTTCTTGTTAAAGCCATTTCTGGAGACTTTAAGCTATTTCCTTTCATTCCAGGATATTTCCATTTATTTCCATTTATAGCACTCATTATACAGGCCATGAGTACTTCAGACCAGCCAAGTTTTTCATTCACGTTTTATTGACCAGGGAATATACATTAAGAAACTACATTCTCAAGCACTTACAAATTGGTCTTTTAGTCCCAGTCTTTTTGTTTAAAACACTTTAACTTGGACTTACATATTTTTTAGCTTTCTTCAATTTCCTCTTTAGTTTCGTCTAGATTTAGCAGACAGAAATTTTTCCAAATGGAAACAATATAATGTGAACCCTCGATCAGATTTTTAAAAATACAGAAAATACAAAAAAAAAAAAAAAAAAGATGACATGATGACACTGAGAAATTGTGGTGAGAATAATTTAAGCGTTAGTCATTGACTTGATAAATTAAGGCTTTTTAGAAAATATTTATGTTGTTTTGGGTTATCTAAATATTACAGAATCAACCTATATAAATATGGTATATATCTATATCTGAATATAGGTTAAATTTCTAGTTAATTGAATGAACGAAATCATTTTATCCTACAAAATGGGTAAGAAATTGAGCAGAATCAAGGACTTCAAAAGCAACTTTGTTTTTGTTATTTTTAAGTTGTGAAACACTGGAGGCTTGTTTTCTGGTCAAAACAGTTGTTTCTACTCTCGTATTATAGACATTCTAATTTAGGGAATTCCTTTCAGTGTACTTAATTTCCCTGAGAATCTTAACTGGAAATGATCTGTCTTGTCCTCAGCCAGTCATGAAAGGTCTGGTATGCAGATGCTATGTTTTATTCTAATGAAGTTCCAGTGGTAGATAAATTGATTTCATGACTCGGTTGGAAGGATAAAATTTGCTGACAAAAAGAACAGTAAAGCCATATTTTCATATCATTTTTGGAGAAATGACCTGAATTTAGTGATTCTAAGTTATTTTTATCCCCTCCATTTCCCTACCATATATCAACTACGCATCTATTTGTTTCTTGTGGTGGTGCATACATAACATATTGACTCAGAAAATATGACATTTGTAAAGAATCATATCTAAAAGGGCCAGCATCAAATTCTTTCTTGGACAAAATTGAAAAAAAAAAAAAAAGATCTAATTGAAAGAGTAGTTTCCCCCCTCCTGCCCCAAAGGCAGAAAAATTCCAGCAACATTGTTTTGTCTCTATCAGTGTTTGGCAGGATAAAACCTATTGTGCAGATGATTTAACATTCATTTACTGCCACTTAACTGTAGGGTTTTTTGTTGTTGTTTTAGAAAAATCTATTAAAAGAAACTCTATCCAAAGTACTGGCAATTTAATGCAGGGAAGGGGGAGATACAGGGAAAGGAATAGAAAGGGGAGTAAAGTGGAAATTGAATGGGAAAAAAAATGGTACAGATACCTTCTTATAGTTAATAGTAAAATCTATTTTAAAATGCTATATCTCTCATATAAAAAAGGAAGTAAGAGGGGTGCCTGGGTGGTTCAGATGGTTAAGCGTCTGCCTTCGGCTCAGGTCATGATCCCAGCATCCTGGGATCGAGTCCCGCATCGGGCTCCCTGCTCCTTGGGAGCCTGCTTCTCCCTCTGCCTCTCTCTCTCTCTCTGTCTCTCATGCATAAATAAATAAAATCTTAAAAAAAAAAAAAAAAGAAAAGGAAATAAGAAATGGTTTGTTTAATAAGAGAGTAAGTTCAGAGCCATCTTACCACTTAAGGAACTACCATGAGTTGAACTGAACACAAATCCTTGCTCTAAGTTGTCTTAGCTGTGTAGATCAAGTAAGGAGTAAGCAATGACTTCAAACAGAGGGAAATACCTTGCCAATGGTCTTTAGTATATCCTTTATGTCCAAGAATTCTCTGGATTTATTACGTCATTGTAAGTTTTTCTTTAAATTTTAAATGTTTATAATATCATTTTGATGAAATTTTATTTTCAGCTAGAACATGGTGACATTTTTATTTCTCTATTTTTTCAGAGCATTATGCTTATAGCATATGACTTGAGAGTAATTATTAGTGTGTTGAGATAACATATGTTCTCAATAGGTAACTGACACATAAAAGAAGAAAAATGTGATTTAATGAAGTAATTTCAGAATTTGTAACTTAACGTGTGGTTTGAGAAGAGGATAAAATCAATAAACAATGTGGACCTGAAAACTCACAGACAGAACTACTTCTTAGGTTAGATTCCATGTTTTATGACATTTTAATGTTGTGATCGCTGAAGCTTTCTTATTCTCTCCTAAAAATATGCTATGGAAAAAAAGAAGCATTTCAGAATTTGTTTTCCTTTTTTTAAATAGCTTTTCAGTTCATTTTTTTTTTTTTTTTTTTTTTTTTTATTCTTATGTTAATGCCCATACATTACATCATTAGTTTTAGATGTTGTGTTCCATGATTCATTGCTCCATAACACCCAGTGCTCCATGCAGAACGTGCCCTCCTCAATACCCATCACCAGGCTAACCCATCCTCCCACCCCCCTCCCCTCTAGAACCCTCAGTTTGTTTTTCAGAGTCCATCGTCTCTCATGGTTCGTCTACCCCTCCGATTTCCCCCCCCCTTCATTCTTCCCCTCCTGCTACCTTCTTCTTCTTCTTTTTTTTTTTCTTAGCATATATTGCATTATTTGTTTCAGAGGTACAGATCTGAGATTCAACAGTCTTGCACAATTCACAGCACTTACCAGAGCACATACCCTCCCGAGTGTCTATCACCCAGTCACCCCATCCCTCCCACCCCACCCCCCACCCCCGCAACCCTCAGTTTGTTTCCTGCGATTAAGAATTCCTCATATCAGTGAGATCATATGATACATGTCTTTCTCTGTTTGACTTATTTCGCTCAACATAATACTCTCCAGTTCTATCCACGTCATTGCAAATGGCAAGATCTCATTCCTTTTGATGGCTGCATAATATTCCATTGTATATATATACCACCTCTTCTTTATCCATTCATCTGTCGATGGACATCTTGGCTCTTTCCACAGTTTGGCTATTGTGGACATTGCTGCTATAAACATCGGGGTGCACGTATCCTTTCGGATCCCTACTTTTGTATCTTTGGGGTAAATACCCAGTAGTGCAATTGCTGGGTCGTAGGGTAGCTCTATTTTCAACTTTTTGAGGAACCTCCATACTGTTTTCCAGAGTGGCTGCACCAGCTTGCATTCCCACCAACAGTGTAGGAGGGTTCCCCTTTCTCCGCATCCCCGCCAACATCTGTCGTTTCCTGACTTGTTAATTTTAGCCATTCTGACTGGTGTGAGGTGGTATCTCATTGAGGTTTTGATTTGGATTTCCCTGATGCCGAGCGATATTGAGCACTTTTTCATGTGTCTGTTGGCCATTTGGATGTCTTCTTTGGAAAAATGTCTGTTCATGTCTTCTGCCCATTTCTTGATTGGATTCTTTGTTTTTTGGGTGTTGAGTTTGATGAGTTCTTTATAGATTTTGGATACTAGCCCTTTATCTGATATGTCATTTGCAAATATCTTCTCCCATTCTGTCGGTTGTCTTTTGGTTTTGTGGACTGTTTCCTTTGCTTTGCAAAAGCTTTTTATCTTGATGAAGTCCCAATAGTTCATTTTTGCCCTTGCTTCCCTTGCCTTTGGCGATGTTTCTAGGAAGAAGTTGCTTCGGCTGAGGTCAAAGAGGTTGCTGCCTGTGTTCTCCTTTAGGATTTTGATGGACTTCTGTCTCACATTGAGGTCTTTCAACCATTTGGAGTCTATTTTTGTGTGTGGTGTAAGGAAATGGTCCAGTTTCATTCTTCTGCATGTGGCTATCCAATTTTCCCAACTGTCTTTTTTCCATTGGACATTCTTTCCTGCTTTGTCAAAGATTAGTTGACCATAGAGTTGAGGGTCCATTTCTGGGCTCTCTATTCTGTTCCATTGATCTATGTGTCTGTTTTTGTGTCAGTACCATGCTGTCTTGATGATGACAGCTTTGTAATAGAGCTGGAAATCCGGAATTGTGATGCCGCCAGCTTTGCGTTTCTTTTTCAACATTCCTCTGGCTATGGGGGGTCTTTTCTGGTTCCATACAAATTTTAGGATTATTTGTTCCATTTCTTTGAAAAAAGTGGATGGTATTTTGATGGGGATTGCATTGAATGTGTAGATTGCTCTAGGTAGCATTGACATCTTTACAATATTTGTTCTTCCAATCCATGAGCATGGAACGTTTTTCCATTTCTTTGTGTCTTCCTCAATTTCTTTCATGAGTATTTTATAGTTTTCTGAGTACAGATCCTTTGCCTCTTTGGTTAGATTTATTCCTAGGTATCTTATGGTTTTGGGTGCAATTGTAAATGGGATTGACTCCTTAATTTCTCTTTCTTCTGTCTTGTTGTTGGTGTATAGGAATGCCACTGATTTCTGTGCATTGATTTTATATCCTGCCACTTTACTGAATTCCTGTTTGAGTTCTAGCAGTTTTGGGGTGGAGTCTTTGGGGTTTTCCACATAAAGTATCATATCACCTGCAAAGAGTGAGAGTTTGACTTCTTTGCCGATTTGGATGCCTTTGATTTCTTTTTGTTGTCTGATTGCTGTGGCTAGGACTTCCAATACTATGTTGAATAGCAGTGGTGATAGTGGACATCCCTGCCACATTCCTGACCTTAGGGGGAAAGCTCTCAGTTTTTCCTCATTGAGAATGACATTCGCTGTAGGTTTTCATAGATGGCTTTTATGATATTGAGGTATGTACCCTCTATCCCTATACTCTGAAGAGTTTTGATCAAGAAAGGATGCTGTACTTTGTCAAAAGCTTTTTCTGCAGCTATTGAGAGGATCATATGATTCTTGTTCTTTCTTTTGTTAATGTATTGTATCACATTGATTGATTTGTGGATGTTGAACCAACCTTGCAGCCCAGGGATAAATCCCACTTGGTCGTGGTGAATAATCCTTTTAATGTACTGTTAGATCCTATTGGATAGTATTTTAGTGAGAATTTTTGCATCGATGTTCATCAGGGATATTGGTCTGTAATTCTCCTTTTTGATGGGGTCTTTGTCTGGTTTTGGGATCAAGGTAATGCTGGCCTCATAAAACGAGTTTGGAAGTTTTCCTTCCATTTCTATTTTTTGGAACAGTTTCAGAAGAATAGGTATTAATTCTTCTTGAAATGTTTGGTAGAATTCCCCTGGGAAGCCATCTGGCCCTGGGCTTTTGTTTGTTGGGAGATTTTGGATGACTGCTTCAATTTCCTTAGTGGTTATAGGTCTGTTCAGGTTTTCTGTTTCTTCCTGGTTCAGTTTTGGTAGTTGATACATCTCTAGGAATGCATCCATTTCTTCCAGGTAATCTAATTTGCTGGCATAGAGTTGTTCATAATATGTTCTTATAATTGTTTGTATTTCTTTGGTGTTGGTTGTGATCTCTCCTCTTTCATTCATGATTTTGTTGATTTGGGTCATTTCTCTTTTCTTTTTGATAAGTCTGGCCAGGGGTTTATCAATCTTGTAAATTCTTTCAAAGAACCAGCTCCTAGTTTCGTTGATCTGTTCTACTGTTCTTTTAGTTTCTATTTCATTGATTTCTGCTCTGATCTTTATTATTTCTCTTCTCCTGCTGGATTTAGGCTTTATTTGCTGTTCTTTCTCCAGCTCCTTTAGGTATAGGGTTAGGTTGTGTACTTGAGACCTTTCTTGTTTCTTGAGAAAGGCTTGCATTGCTATATACTTTCCTCTTAGGACTGCCTTTGCTGCATCCCAAAGATTTTGAACAGTTGTGTTTTCATTTTCATTGGTTTCCATGAATTTTTTTAATTCTTCTTTAATTTCCCGGTTGACCCATTCATTCTTCAGTAGGATGCTTTTTAGCCTCCATGTATTTGAGTTCTTTCCGACTTTCCTCTGTGATTGAGTTCTAGTTTCAAAGCATTGTGGTCTGAAAATAGGCAGGGAATGATCCCAGTCTTTTGGTACCAGTTGAGACCTGATTTATGACCTAGGATGTGATCTATTCTGGAGAATGTTCCATGAGGACTAGAGAAGAATGTGTATTCCGTTGCTTTGGGATGGAATGTTCTGAATATGTCTGTGAAGTCCATTTGGTCCAGTGTGTCATTTAAAGTCTTTATTTCCTTGTTGATCTTTTGCTTAGATGATCTGTCCATTTCAGTGAGGGGGGTGTTAAAGTCCCCCACTATTATTGTATTGTTGTTGATGTGTTTCTTTGCTTTTGTTATTAATTGCCTTATATAATTGGCTGCTCCCATGTTAGGGGCATAGATATTTACAATTGTTAGATCTTCTTGTTGGATAGACCCTTTAAGTAGGATATAATGTCCTTCCTCATCTCTTATTACAGTCTTTGGTTTAAAATCTAATTTGTCTGATATAAGGATTGCCACCCCAGCTCTCTTTTGGTGTCCATTAGCATGGTAAATGGTTTTCCACCCCCTCACTTACTTTTTTTTTTTTAAAGATTTTTTAAATTTATTTATTAGAGAGAGAGAGAGTGAGAGAGAGAGCGCAAGAGTGGGTAGGGTTAGAGGGAGAAGCAGACTCCCCGCCGAGCAGGGAGCCCGATGTGGGACTCGATCCCGGGACTCTGGGATCATGACCTGAGGTGAAGGTAGTCGCTTAACCAACTGAGCCACCCAGGCGCCCAACCATACCCTCACTTTCAATCTGGGGGTGTCTTTGGTTCTAAAATGAGTCTCTTGCAGACAGCATATCGATGGGTCTTGTTTTTTAATCCAGTCTGATAGCCTGTGTCTTTTGATTGGGGCATTTAGCCCATTTACATTCAGGGTAACTATTGAAAGATAGTTACCCTGAAGATAGGAATTTAGTGCCATTGTATTGCCTGTAAGGTGACTGTTACCGTATATTGTCTGTGTTCCTTTCTGGTCTATGTTGCTTTTAGGCTCTCTCTTTGCTTAGAGGACCCCTTTCAAGATTTCTTGTAGGGCTGGTTTTGTGTTTGCAAATTCCTTTAGTTTTTGTTTGTCCTGGAAGCTTTTTATCTCTCCTTCAATTTTCAATGACAGCCTAGCTGGATAGAGTATTCTTGGCTGCATATTTTTCTCATTGAGTGCTCTGAATATATCCTGCCAGTCCTTTCTGGCCTGCCAGGTCTCTGTGGATAGGTCTGTTGCCAATCTAATGTTTCTCCCCTTGTAGGTTACATATCTCTTCTCCCGAGCTGCTTTCAGGATTTTCTCTTTGTCTATGAGACTCGTAAGTTTTACTATTAGATGTCGGGGTGTTGACCTATTTTTATTGATTTTGAGAGGGGTTCTCTGTGCTTCCTGGATTTTCATGCCTGTTTCCTTCCCCAAATTAGGCAAGTTCTCTGCTATAATTTGCTCCATTATACCTTCTGCCCCTCTCTCTCTTTCTTCTTCTTCTGGGATCCCAATTATTCTAATGTTGTTTCATCTTATGGTATCACTTATCTCTCGAATTCTGCCCTCGTGATCCAGTAGTTGTTTATCTCTCTTTTTCTCAGCTTCTTTATTTTCCATCATTTGGTCTTCTATATTACTGATCCTCTCTTCTGCCTCATTTATCCTAGCAGTTAGCGCCCCCATTTTTGATTGCACCTCATTAATAGCCTTTTTGATTTCTACTTGGTTATATTTTAGTTCTTTTACTTCTCCAGAAAGGGTTTCTCTAATAACTTCCATATTTTTTTCAAGCTCAGCTAGTATCTTTAAGGTGATGATTCTGAACTCTAGATCTGACATCCTACTAATGTCCGTATTCAGTAGGTCCCTGGCAGTTGGTACTACCTCTTGTTCTTTTTGTTGAGGTGATTTTTTCCGTGTTGTCATTTTGTGCAGAGGAGAATAGATTAATGAGAGAACAAAATGCTAGCAGAGTAACAACAACCCCAGAAAATATACTCTAAACCAATCAAAAAAGACCTGATGCAGTGGAAAAAGAAACGGAAAGAGAGAAAAAAGAAAAAGGAAAAAAAGAAAAAGAAAAAGATAAAAACAAACAAAAACAAACAAAACAAAACAACAACAAAAAAACCCAGAATGTGATCAAATATGATCAGGCTGGTATATAGATCAGTGCCACACACTAGATTTGGGGTGTATTTTGTTCTTTTAGAAGAAAGTGCCTCCCAAAATTTTAAAGAAAGAAAAACTTATATATGTACAAAAATAAGGGTTGATATGATGAAGGGATGGAATATGACTGTAAAGATGGAAATTATAAAATATTTTATAAAAGGACTTGATAAGAAGTTGTTTGAAAAACGAAAGAAGAGGATGTAAAAAAAGAGAAAAAAGAAAAAAAAAGGGAGAGGATGTGATCAGGCAGGGGAGTAGAAAAAACCATATACTAGAGATTTAGGGTATATTTTAATCTGTTAGAAGAAACTATCTCAAAATTTTAAAGGGAGAACAACTTATATATATATGCCAAAAATACGGGTAACTACTATGAAGGGATAGAATATGACTCTAAAAATGAAAAATAAAAATGTTTTTTTTTTTTAAAAAAGGGATTGATAAGATGTTGGTTGAAAAAGGGAAAAAGAAAAATTCAAAAAAAAAAAGAAAAAAAGACAGTTAAAAAAAAATTAACTTTGAAAGACTAAAGAATCATGGTAAAAAAGCCATGAATTCTATGTGCAGTATTCCCCTAGCGCTGGAGTTCTGCTGTTCTCATTGATCGGTAAACTTGGTCTTGGCTGGCTGTTCTCGCTGATCTTCTGGGGAGGGACCTGTTGCCGTGGTTTCCAAATGTCTTTGCCGGAGGCAGAATTGCCCTGCCCTTGCCCCCTCCCGGCTAAGTAATCTGCTCAGGTTTGCTCTCCGGAGCTTTTGTTCCCTGAGAGCTTTCTGTACAGCTTTGGAGGCGGAGAGTGAAAATGGCGGCCTCCCAGTCTCTGCCCCGGAGGAGCCGAGAACCCGGGGCCCCGCTTCTCAGCGAGTCCCCAGAGAAAAGCAGTCAGTTACTCCCGTCTCCCCGGTCTCCGGCCGCACTCCGTGCTCACCCGGCCTGTGACCGCGCATTTCTATCTCTGGCACCCGAACCCCTGCGGAGTCTCCAAACCCAGCAGATCCCTGCGGTGCACTCCCGCGCGGCTCCTCCCGGGGGAGGAAGGTGAGTCTCCCCGGATCTGCCGCTTGTTGGGTCCCTGCTGGAGGAGCAGTGGCCCGACGGTGCCGCGGATCACGGTTTATGGCAACCCCAAGCTGAGAGCCCGCGCCTGGGCTCCGCCTCTGCAGCCGGCTTCCCTGCTCCGATACCTGGGAGCTCTGCCACACTCAGGCACCCGGGTCTTTCTGTGACCCCGAGGGTCCTGAGACCACACTGTCCCGGAGGGTTCCACCCCCCGCTTAGCCACCAGAGTGACGTCCCTCGGCGGAGCAGACTTTTAAAAGTTCCGATTTTGTGCTCCGCGGCTCTATCACTTGCCAGAAGCGGCCGACGGAGGCCCCTCCCCTGCCGTCTATCCTCCCGAATATCGCCTCGGATTCACTTCTCCGCACGTCCTACCTTCCAGAAAGTGGTCGCTTTTCTGTTCAGAGAGTTGTTGCTCTTCTTTTCTTCTATCTCCTGTTGAGTGCGTAGGTGTTCAGAATGGTTTGATCCCTATCCAGCTGAATTCCTGGGAGGAGACAAAATCCAGGTCTCCTACTCCTCTGCCATCTTGCTCCGCCCCCCCAGTCAGTTTCTCTTCTAATAGGACAAAGAAAATGAAACACTTTCCCCGCATATTTTATATTAATTCACTCATCTATGTTCAACTATGGGTTTACCCATCTGAATTTTTATATCCACTATATAATATATGTTATGTAGGATCACAGAAATATATTACATATCTGGAAAATATATGAAGAAATAATTTATCTCATACAGAAGAGTCTCTTATGTTAAAACTTGTTTCTAGATCACTTTTCTTTTTTTATTTCAGGATATTCTGAGAACTGATAGAATTGATGACCAAACTTCTAAAACACTTCTATTACATTACTAAAGAAAGGAGGATGTGTGTGTGTAGTAGATATTTGTTACAGATTAATTTGATGCTTATCCTTACCAATCCAAACTTTCTTACCCATTAGCTTCCCATAAGTGACATATCATAGTCTCCCTTATTTGATCTCAATAAATATTTGTGGATATAATGAATATAAATGAATAATGTAGCTGTCTGACTCCAGCCTGTTTATTTTCTGATAGTCTCAGAGGTTTTTCAGGATGCAATAGCATACTGTTACAGAAATGTATCAACCCCCGTCCCCACCCCCACCCCCACCCCAAAAACTATAGTCATGTTATATAACCATGTCTTTGAGAGATCCACATTTGGTCTTGGCCCTTAGAATGCTGCCAGCCACTTCTTGCCTTATTATAGAAAGGGGTTTACTTTAAGAATGTAGTTGAATTTTTGAGGTTCTATTTATAACTTCTGGAATAAGAAGGCAAAAGTTATCCTGCTGGGTCATATTAAAGATCAGAAAACTCTCAATTTCTAATGTAGTATTTGAGAAAATAAACTGGGAAGCCATTTTTCAGAGGCCTTTCCAAGATGTGGTATTACTAGAGGAAGCCAAACAAGCCTCTTGGTCCGTGTGTGAATGGGGAAGTGGACATTATGTGTGGGAAGGATGGGAGCGAGTTTTGAAGGCCATCTAAATCATTAGGAATGTTGACTTATCTTTGTATAAGTTCTGTGAATAAGTGTTCACCTTATACATGCTTCTAATCCTATCTTAAAAAGTACTTTCTAATATGTTACTTTAAGGTATATGTGTGTGTCTTTTTGTGAAAGAGAGAAGGGGAGAAAGAGAGAGAGATTGTGTGCCCACATATGCTTGCACACATGCTCTCCTGAATTCATGTAACTTTTTCTTTATACCACTAATATTCTGTCTTCAAAATAATCTGCCTTCCAAAGAGGCTCCAACATTTACACAACCCATCTGCACTCTCATTTCAATCACTAACAATTCTTCAAGGACACCAAGTGTCATGATAGATCAAGTTGACTGCATTTCAAAGGTTCTTGAATTTTTTTGGAAACAATAAATGAGAGATAAAGACAACTGAGTAATGCAAGTTATAAAAATAAAATAACCATGGTAATTAAGGAATTAGGTGCTTGATGGCACAGTTCTGCTCTGAATTATTCTTTGGTTACTAAGCAGCATTATTAATGATGCTTTCTAAGAATTCTAAATTTAGACTTTAATATGGTAGAGCAGCCACTGTATTTTAAACAAGATAGATGAAAAATAAAGGTGACTATATCCATTGTTATATGTTTAATATGGGGGAAATACAGAATGCAGAGACCCCAGTAACAATGTCTGGGCAAGTGTAACTGAGATCATTAGTTTATGATTTTCAATTGTGTGCATGTCCAATCACAAAGAATATATTTTTCCCAGTTTTAAAGAAATGAAGTTACCAAACACATAAAACTTCTGTAGAATTAAATGTCTATTTTACATCTATTGATTGCTTTCAGTGGAATGTTCCTCCTTTATGTATTTTTCAAAGGAACCTACTATCTTAGTCCCCACTCCCTGCAAAGTGCTTGGTCAGGCCCTATTATACATCAGGCACTTTAAGAAGTTCTTGGCAAGTACATTTGGGCATAGTGAAGGAGATCATGTGGTACAAACAAGGACTGTGTGAATGAAAAGGGGAAATATGGGTTGATATGTGGAACATTTTAGTGATCAATGCAGTAGGGATTGACATAGATTAACAGAAAGGTCAGGGAAATATATGGATGTGCAACATAAATAACAAAAAGATGTCAAGGTTAAATTGTAGATTTCTGCCTTGTGGGACAGAACAGATGTAACGGTGAAATAGGGAACACTGGAGTTGTTCAACTGGGGGTAGATCAGGGCAATAAGAGTGTTACTTCCTATTAAGATATATTGATACACCACAGAGATGTCAGGAAGGCAGACAGAGATACAAATGTGGAGCTCCGAGGAACGGTCTGGACTGGAGATAGCATGTTAAGAAACCTCTGAACAGTTATTTATTCAAGTCATAGATACATATGAGAATGCCTGGAGATTGCAGTGAAAATAGAAAAGAGGACCTGGGACAAATTCTAGGAAAAAATATCAATAAAGTCCAATGTTGTTATGATACTAGGTAAGGTCAGGTGTGGAAATACATTATCAGGATTATTAAAATGGGAACCATGGGTAAACAAAAAAATATTGCTCTGGTGGAGCCAGAAGAGGGACAGAGGGACAATTTCCCTCTAGCCACAGTGTCCATCCAGGCCACATATGCTCTGCAGCCAGTGTCTTCCTCCCTCTTTGTCTGCTCTGTTCAGTTATTCAGGAAAACCTTTTCTGACCTTACTGCCTACTTCAACTCTCCACATTATATGCATATAGAGCAATTTATCATTCTTCAATTTATTTGAGTGTGTTTTTTAAACTAATACTGGTTGCCTTTCCTAGAATTTAATCTTCATGAGAGCAGGACCATGCATAGTTGTACAGTTCATTTGAATCCCTAGCACCTAGCATATTTTGGGATATTGTCAGGGTTTAAAAATATTTGTTGAGAAAAAGACGAGAGATAGGAAGGAAAGACGAAAGTGATAGAGGGAGGAAAAAAGGAAGAGTGGAAGCTATAAGGGAATAAATGAAGAAGAGGCCGGAGGAATAATAAGCTTCCAGAAAAATATTGAGTAGATCATATAACTCTGATATGGGGACAAATATTACCTCAAAATTTAAGTACAAAACCCATGGATTAAGTGAACAACTCTTAACTGTATAACTTGATGAATTGTACAACATGATATATACACACACACGCACAAGCACATGCACATGCACACACACAGAGAACCACCACTAAGATAATTATATAGGGTTCCTTCATGCCAGTTTCCAGACAATAGCCTCCCAGGTAAAACCACCATTCTTTATCACTATAGAAACTTTTTCCTTTTTTTTGAAATTCATATAAAATGGAAATATAAAACAGGTACTTTTGTAGTCTGGCTTTTACTCAGCATTATAACTATGAGATTCACTTTGATATTTTGATGATTTGATGAAAGTAATCAAAATATACCTACAGAAATTTTAAATTACCATTTTTAAAGAAATGATTTCGTTAGCGAAGGAGGAAGACAGAAAGCCCAGGTAATGCTGAGTGAATTTGCATTTTGTAATCCATGTGGAAAAACTAATCTTAACTTTGAATACATGTTAACAAATATTTATTATTTTCTGTCATGTATAATAGTCCCACAAAACTACCCCTCTTAAATAAAAATTCTGTAAATTTTACTTACTTCTCTCATAATTAGTACTAAAGTGTTAAGAATTTAGCAAAGCCATGCTAATGTTTTTTGTGGTGAAATTTGACTTGAACAGTATTTCTTGTTGACTTTTTAAAAATAGATTTTATTTAGAGTCATCTTAGGTTCACAGAAAAATGAAGTGGAAAGTGCAGAGTTCCCATATTTGTCCTACTCTACACACATTCAGTCTCCCCTACTGTCGGTGTCGACGTGAATTTTTCCATCAGCATTATTGAGGTCTACTGTAAGTATAAATTTGATGAGTTTTTTTTTAAGATTTTATTTATTTATTTGACAGAGAGAAAGAGAGAGCACAAGCAGGGGGAGGGGCAGAGGGAGAAGCAGACTCCCCACTGAGCAGAAAACCTGGTAACTGGGGCTGGATCCCAGGACCCCGGGATCATGACCTGAGCTGAAGGTAGACCCTTAACTGACTGAACCACCCAGGTGCTCCAATTTGATGGATTTTTTTAATGTAAAGCCTAAGCCCAATGTGGGGCTCCAACTCAAAACCCTGAGATCAAGAGTCACATGCTCTACCAGCTGAGCCAGCCAGGCATCCCTAAATTTGATGAGTTTTGACAGACGTACCCAGTCATCGACCTACCACCACAATCATGCTATGGAACATTTCCATCACTCTCAAAATTCCCTTATGCCCCTTGGCAGTCAATTTCCTCATTTCACCTCTGGCTACTGGCAACCACTTATCTGCTTTAGGAATCTAGAGCTTTGCATTTTCTAGGATTTTATAAGAATGATATTGTAAAGAATCTATTCTATTGTGGCCGGCTTTTTTTACTTAGAAAATGCTTTTAAGAATCATTCTTGGTGTTGCATGTCTCTTTTCCTTTCTATTACTAAGTAGTTTTCCATTGCATGGATACACTAAAATTTATTGATCTAATCACTTGTTAATGGAAACTCATTTTGTTTTTTACTTTTTGCCTATTAAGAATAAATCTATGAGTTTTGAATACCTAGCTTTGGGTAATTGTATGTTTTCATTTCTTTTCTGGGTAAATACCTAGCACTTAAGATGGTTAGGTTGTATGGTAAAGTGATGTTTTAACTTTATGAGAAACTACTAACCTGTTTTCGAAAGTAGCTGTACAATCTTACATTCTTACAAATAAGTCATGCAAATTCTACCTCCTCATTCATACTTGGTGTTATCAGTATTTTTTTTAAAGATTTTATTTATTTATTTGAGAGAGAGAGAATGAGAGAGAGAGAACACATGAGAGGGGATAGGGTCAGAGGACGAAGCAGACTCCCTGCAGAGCAGGGAGCCCGATGTGGGACTCGATCCAGGGACTCCAGGATCATGACCTGAGCCGAAGGCAGTCGCTTAACCAACTGAGCCACCCAGGCGCCCGTTATCAGTATTTTTAATGGTAGCCATTAAATAGAGTATGTAGTGGTATCTCATTGTATTGAGGTCATCTACATATATATATGTCTATATCTCTATCAACACCTATCTATATCTATATATACATAATATGCTTTTCCTTGATGACTAATGATGCTGCGAGCTTCTTTTCTTGTGCTTATTTGCCATTTGTATTTATACTTTGGTAAAATCTCTATGCACATATTACCCATATTACTTAGAGTTGTTTATCTTATTATTATTGAGTTGTAGTTCTTTATGTATTCTGGATACATGTTCTTTTTCCCATATGTTTTGAAGATATTTTCTCCCAGTGTGTTCTTTGCCTTTTAGTTTTCTTAATAGTGTCTTTCAAAGAGCAGAGGTTTTTAATTTCCAGTAAATCTAAAGATTCTACTTGATGCTTCATGTCCTACAAGGTCTTTCCACTATGCATGATGGAAGCATGAACTATGATCCTTTAGCTCCAGATGGTTTTCTGCCTATTTATTACTTTCTCCTTCCTTTGGTAATCTACTCTCACACATGAATAGATCAGGAGTCAACTAAAGACTTGGACACTCCTCTGCAGATATATTGAGGTTTCTCTCTTCCTCTGTGTAGATCTCCCCTCTCCAGGACTCCGACCAGCAAAATCTAACTGCCTTGGCCTTTCAGAACTTGGCTCTCTGTATCAACTCAGTAAGAGTCTTGTTCTATGCATGGGTCTTCTCCCTGTCTCCACGCTGGAGTCTATATATACTGCTCCTGAGCAATAAGTTGATGTAATTGCAGAGCTTACTTTGATAATTTCCTTTTCTCGGAGGGACCACAGTCCTGCACTGCAGTGTCTTCAAACCATTATTCTATTTATTTTGTGTGTGTGTGTTTTTTAATTGTTTAAGGCAGAAGGGTAAATCTGTCCCCTATTATTCCACATTGTCTGGAAACATCAATCTTTATCTTCCATAATATTGGAAGTACTGTAAAAAAAAATCCGTATTGAGGGGATTGACAAATATTTCCATTTGAGAAAATGCAATGCCAAGAATATCCATATTCTAATATATTCTAAGGAGTCCTTTGCTATTAATGAGTTCATAGATTGCTTCCTTCTTTAAATAATTTCAATGGGAAGATCCTTAATTTTCTATTTATGTCCTGAGTGACTCCTCCTCTCATGATTCACGTTGTTAATTTTTTTATTGACATCTCCACTTAGCTGTTCCCATACACACATCAGCTACCTCTCAATGCCAAATTATCCTCACCAGACAAGTGTTTCCTTAGAGAATCAGTATTTGGCAGAGGATGAGGTAGTATTCAATAATTAGTCTAGAGTATTTAGTTTGAGTAAGGCTGAATTAAATTACTTTTAAGTATCCTAGTGACCTACCTCACTTAAAGGCAATCTTATTCAGTCATAGGCAATTTAATCAATCTAACTTCATTAATTTTCCATATTGTCTGCCATAGAAGTCTTCCTAAAAATGACAGTGGTTCTTATAATCCCCCTGCTTACAGACGTTCCAGTGTTTTTCATTACCTGGAGGAAGCTGAAAGTCTTACACATGGTATCCAACACCCCTTATAATGTAACTAAAGTTTATAATTCCAGTTTTGTCTCACTCTACTTCTATTCCTCAAGAGTAGTGTAATCTAGTGGTTAAGGTTATAGGCTCTAGAAGTCAGTTGTTTTAGTTTTTTAGCTATACATTCATGCAGAATTTACTGAAATACACTAATCCTCAGTTTGTGTACGTATATAAATGAATTTAGGTAGTCGCATCACATGCTTATGACAATTAAATGAGAACGTACATTTCAAGGCATATAATACATGATGTCTGGCACTTGGTAAGTGCTCATTAAGCACTTGTTATTTTTATTATCTATTAAAAATTAGCTACTTAGAGTTTCAAAAAACCTACTAAGCACAATCATGAGGCCATAATTTTGCTCATATAATTCCCGTTGTGCATAGAGTTTTTTGTTATTCTTGTTTCTGCTAAAATTCTTGACATCATTCAAGGTCTGATTCAAAACCAAAAATTATCGGGCGCCTGGGTGGCTCAGTTGGTTAAGCGACTGCCTTCGGCTCAGGTCATGACTCCAGGGTCCTGGGATCGAGTCCCGCATCGGGCTCCCTGCTCTGCGGGAAGCCTGCTTCTCCCTCTCCCACTCCCCCTGCTTGTGTTCCCTCTCTCGCTGTGTCTCTCTCTGTCAAATAAATAAATAAAATCTTTAAAAAAAATAAAAAATAAAAAAAAAAAACCAAAAATTATCTAAAATTTCTTGCTTTTGACAGGCAGAATTATTATTTTCTTCCTTTGCACCCTCATAACTGAATGCTCATTCCCCAATTGTAAGAATTATATTAGTAACTAATTATTACCATGTTTGCCAACCTACTAGATTGTGCGTTCATTTAAGAGATGTGGAAAATTTACAGTTGAGATAAGTCTATTGAGGAATATTAAATTGTGTGTGTCTACACACATAATATATACATAAATGTGTCCAAGAGTTTCTTTATGCCTATAATTGAATGTATCTTATTTTCCCTGAAATGTTTATGTAGTTGAAAAACAGAATTCGAAGGCCTATACTCTGAGTTTGTAAAATTTTCTTAATTTTCCATTTAATTCATTCAAACAAACAAGGTACTTGTGCTCATGGCATTCACAGTATAGATTTTAAATAACTTACATATTCCAAAGAAAAGAAAAAAATTTTCTGTAGTAGCAAAGAATAAATGAGTCTGACTTGAGAGTTTGGGAAGGCTTCCTTGAGGTGGTAAATCGTAAGATGACATGTGAAGAAGAGTCGAAATTAATTCGTTTAGGAGTTAAAGGCAGGAAATGCATCTTGAACAAAGATTCTAAGGTGTGAGGGGCATAAAATTCTGGAGTTATATTTCTACGTTTAAATCCTTAAAGGAGAGACAATCTGGAGTGTGTAGATAACATGATCAGAATTGTAATTTTAAAAATCACTTTAGTGGCACGCATTGTGCAGACCACATTGAAGGGCAGCTAGAGTTGATAGAAGAAGGAAGATAGTCCAGTCATCCAAGTTTGAGATGCTAGGTGCATGGATGGATGCTGTCAGTAGAGAGGGAAAGAAGGAGAGACTATAAGGAACTAATCAGAATGCATTACCTTCAGGACCTGCTGATATAATGAATGTGGGATGAGGAAGAGGAAAGAATGACTCCTAGGTTCAAGGGAGCTAGATTCAAGAAATAGTGTAAGAATTATCAGAATGTTGGCAACCTGATTTATACTTTTTGATTCAGAAGAAATGATCTCTAATGACTTGGAATTTAAGTGGTATTTTCTAAGAAAGCAAGAAGCCTAATTTTGCCTTGAAGTAGTTTTTGAAGCTTGATAAAACAAGCGTATTTGAAAGCAATATTTAAATCTCTAATATTGCATACTTAGGAATTGCTTAATAAATGGATGAATATATTCACTGGATGAATATATGGCAGTTAGAGACAAGATCATGTTAACCACAGGGAGCATGGAGTGTATGTGCTTATCATAGGATTGATATTGTGGCAATTCATGTCTACGTGAAGTGAAATGGAGACTTTACTTATGAGATGATTCCAAAATCAGATTCAAAGGCCTATTCTTTCAAGATCCTTTTATTCTTTTGAAATTGCTTCACTGTTTTACTTTGTACAGGGAGATATAACCATCACAAAGGTTACGAAATTTTGACTCTCATTAAGAGTTCTAATTTCCCTTTTACATTACAAAGTATTTTATAGAAGATATTTTAAAAGCAAATTTGACTGTTTAGTTTTTATACATCATTCAGCTGTCAGTAAAATATTGAAATCTTTACTCTAAACATATATATGTTTGTGTATATATGTATATATGTGTGTGTATATATGTATATATACACTCTGTATATATGAATGATTCTGATACATTTTCATCAGAAATATTGAGACAATTATAAATTTATTAATATTCTAGTTGACCTGACATAAATATTCCTAATATATGTTTCTGTGTATCCTTCTAAATCCATCTAGATAAATCTATGTTGAATTTAATGTAATTCTATGGTTTGCAAACAATGTCCCAGCTAGCATACATCTTTGCTAGAGTTAATAAATATCCTTCAATCACAAATGTTATTCTCAGTCAAGGAACAGGAGATCTCCCTGGATTATTAATACATTTTAACATATTTTTTAAGTATTTATCTAGGAAAATGTCATTTTCTCAAATTTTCTCTTAAGTACGGTGTGAATTCATAGCTTATAATTATATTCATATAAATATTCAATTAGTCACTTAAATGATTTACTTTAAAAATCTGATGTCCAGGAATTATAGAAATATATTAAGAAAATATTTCTTTTTCTTTGCAAGATTTAAATAATCTGAAAATAAATATCATTATCACATCATGGTAATTTTTGAAAATATGTTTCCTGGACAAAATTTAAATTTGTTGATTTTTCTTTCTAAAATGAATTTTTGGGGGGCGCCTGCCTGGCTCAGTTGGTAGAGCACGCAACTCTTGATTTCAGGGTTGTGGGTTCAAGCCCCATGTTGGGTGCAGAGATTACTTAAAAATAAAATCTAAAATAAATAAAGAGATAGATAAAATGATTTTTTAAGTCCTCCCTGCTTTTTATTTCTCTCACAGAAATGACTTCAAATATCCTAAGTGAATATTTGAGTCTTAGAATTATTTCTTTCCCCAATTTAAGGCATGTGGTAAAATGATTCTTCTATGGAAGTTGAAACTTTTTTCAGGAATACTAGCATTAATAAGTTCTTTAAAGATGCTGTCAGTGAAAATGGTCATGTTAAGGTTTTGAAACTGCTGTTTAACTTGAGACAATAAAACACTCTTCACACCTACTTCACCACATCCTTCTCTTTGTTGTACTTAACAAAGAAAGACCAAAATTTAAGCAAAGTCTCAGAATATTTTGCCATATTAGCTGTAAGAATGGACCCAAAATAACCACCCTACAATCTTCAATTCCGTACCTCACGTGCTCAGAGCCATGACTATGGGGCGAAGGTTTTCAAACATTCTTTGAGTCGCCATACCCTTTCCACAGTTCTTGCCAAAGTTCTACACAGGACGAACTGTGAAAACGCGTGCCAGACCCTCCCGTTCCTCATATAGCCTCTAACAGCGGCAAACCCCTCAGCTTCAAGTGCAGCTGCCTTACATAGAGCTATTGAAAGGACCCACAAAGGCAGAGACACAGATTACATATGTTCAATAACTTTCGAGCAATCATAAGAATATGTGGTTATATTAAGGCCATTAGACAAGAGGGAAATTGCACCAGCACTCTCTAATTGACCTTGCAGGGAGAGTCTGATCTCCCTGATCGTCCCTCCATCAGTAGCCAAATCATTTACTTTTGTTAGGATTGTATATTCTTTCAACACGCAAACCCACACCAAATAGAGTGCCATGACATTGGTTCAGTTTGTGCCTGCCCTCTGATTTGTAATTTTCCGAGGGAGCACCATGGGAACAGTTAATTCCTGAAAAGTCTAAAGCAATCCCTGGCACCAAATTACTACTGGGGACCCAATATATGTGATATATATACCAACATGGAAAATGGAACCTACCACAGACATCTGAGCCATACCCTATAAAAACAAAGAGCAAATTCATCTGATAGAAATAACTTAAAACATATTTTTCCTAATTTTTAAAAACTAACTTCGACCCTGCAGTTTTCTTATCGTAAATATTAAAGTAAGTTCAGTTAATACTTTATCTTTTTTTTTTCCTTTTCTTTTTAAGAATGTTAGAAAACTGGACATTTTTTAATTGCTCTTATATGTTTTCAGCTTCTAACTAACTTTATTTAGTTGAATGTACACTGTCAGGAAGGTCCATGTGAAGAGAGAAACTGGCATTTTTATTGTAGATGTGGGCAAGTAAATTCCCATCTCTGCCATTTTAGTGCCCTTATTTATATTCATTTATGCCCAGTCTCTGTGCTGAACTTCCCATTTCTTCAAACATCCATCATGAGAGGCAAAGGAATAATTTCGGAGTTAGAAATAGTGAAGTCTAAGAGTAACTTAAATGTGAGGTGAGGCTAAAATGTGTTTAAACTCATGGGTATCATAGTTTCAATGTCTAAGATATAAAGAATATTAGCATTTTAATGATCAGTTCTTATGACCTGTTCTAATGCAAAGGAGGCACAATGTTGAAGTCTGGGGGGCGGAGAACATAATTCTAAATAATTATTTAATTTATGGTTTAACTTTCTCGTCCACCTAAACTTTACTTACAGCTAAAATGAACAGATTCGTGTCACTATAGCTTTCTGAATGGATGTCTTTTACTCTGTCGTGCTCTATGTAAGCACTTAATTTTCATTTACATCATCTTTACTTAATCACTTACCCACCGTTGGGATATGTAGAGCATTTTCCACTGTTTCCGTAGGTATATCAAACATTGTGATGAACATCTTTGTAAATAAAGCTTTTGTTAGATCTTTGGTAAGATTCAGAATCCCTCGATAGTAGGTTCATCATTCGACTTCTGTTTGAAATGTCTGAGATCTCATTCCTTCCTGAAATTCTTTCATGGGAAACATCACTTGCTAGACAGTTTTGTGTGCTTTTTTGTTGTTGCTCCTTTGAAAGTGCTTCGGGTGCTACATGTAGATCAGGATGAACATGTGCCAACCCTCCTTCCCCTCACTAAATGTAGTAGAAATATGACCTCAACCCCTCAACCCCCACCTGCACAGATATTTAAGGATCTAGGGAGATTCTTTATTAAGGAGTTTCCAATGATCAAGAATGTCAGCTTGCTTCATTCAGATCTCAACACAGTGATCCTTCCCTCCAAAGCCTTTTTATATATTTTTTAAAGATTTTATTTATTTGTCAGAGAAACAGAGAGAGAGAGAGAGCACAAGCAGGGGGGAAAGCAGGCACAGAAGGAAAAGCAGGCTCCTGGCTGAGCAGGGAGCCCAATGCGGGGCTCGATCCCAGGACTCTGGGGTCATGACCTGAGCTGAAGGCAGACGTTTAACCGACTGAGCCACCCAGGCGTCCTGCCTTTTTGTATTAAATTGAATTCGAATCCATTCCTTGGTGAACTTTAATCTTGAGTTAATTATGACTCAGTGTTCCTCAGCCATACTCATCTTCTATGACTTAGCATATGGTTTTGAAACCTTGCCAGCCGAGTGGGGCTTGGTAGGGCCCACAGCAGTGAAATGCCCAACTAGCATTTGGGGTGATAAGATGAAAGCAACCTGTCTTCTTTGAGTATGCTTTCTTTGTTTTCTCTTGAAATGCCTGTTTTGAGGGAAAATATAGACGTGGGCATGGGTCTGTGTATTTTTTTGTGTTTGTGCACACGTGTCAACAAAAATGTGCTAGGAACAATAAAACATAGTTTCAGCATTTTTCTTAATAACCATTTTGGAATTTAATCATATTTGGTATAAAAATAATGCATTGACGCTACATCAAAAACTAATGATGTAATGTATGGTGATTAACTTAACAATAAAAAATTAAAAAATAAATAAAAAATAAAAATAATGCATTGAATTGGATAACAATAAAAATAACTAAAATTTATCAATGCTAATTATGTGCCAGTCACCTTCAATTTCTTTAGGTAAACCCACATATCAGTGCTAGGAAGTGGCATGATTTCATCCTCTTTTGTAAGTGGGTTAACTGATCTAAGAAGTGTTAAGTTACTTGTCCTGTGTCACCTGGTGAGCCAGAATTAAAATTCAGGAAGTCTGAATAACCGTCCTGGTTTCTAACCACAACACTGATCCAACTCTATAGTGAAGATAGCTTTATGTCTAGAGAAAGTATTGGCATAACATAGGTAACAAATGTGCTATTTTTAGAAAAATTTTATTTCAGTTAGGCTTCCCTAAGTTAGGTTTAGAAGGTAAAGAAGATAACTGTGATGGTAAATAATTTTTTTCATATTTTAATGTGGGCAGACTATTTTACAAGACTGCAAGCCACACTACTTAGTAAATGTGTGTGTGTGTGTGTGTGTGTGTATACACATATATAATGGTAACATTTATCATCTTTCATAGGCCTACTTGGGGATGTTTCTGTCTAATGCATTCTCCTAGTGGAACCCCTGGTTTGTGTGCTTGTATAGATGACAAGGCCTTCTTGGCATTCTGGTTCCTCCTCTTTGGGCGCATTTCTCCCACAGGCTCATAGAACACTGTCCTACTGTATGTAGATAAAATGGAGGTTGTGAAATGCAGTTCATGTTTTCATTCTTGCTTTGACTGAACATCTGCTCACCCAAGACCAGCTTTTTTTAGTTCCATCTACTCATTACTATGGTTACCATGGTATATACTCTATTTTAGGCCTGTATCTATTGGCGTGTGGCCATTCTCTTTGGGAAGAGAAAAGAAAAAGTTTTCCAGAGCCAAACTGGCCTTCTATTCAGTAAATATGGTAATTTCTGCCTATGCTAAGTTTCCTTCCCTCCCCTTTCCTTTTATGTTTGGTGTTCTTCTGTTTGGAAAGGATCTTTCCATCCAACTTTTTTGTGTGGACTTAACTACACATTTTCTACTTAATTACTCCCTCTGTTTTGAAAAGTTTCCCCTTAATTGCACTCATATAGGGTTTGTTTCTATAGTTATTGTGATATTTAAATGTGACAGTTGCTTGCTTATATTCTTCTAAATATGGTATCTAAGAAGAAAAAGCTCTGATATTTCTTGAAGAAGATCATGCTGTTAGTAGATTTTAGCCACACTATAGATGTGTGCTGTCCCATGGGATAGATAGCCAATAGCTTTATGTGTCGATTGAATTATTGAATTAGCTACTCTGAGTTGAGTTTTGCAGATTTTGAAGACTTAGTAGAAAAAAGAATATAAAATATCTTAATAATTTTTTATTGATTACCTGAAATAATGTTTTGTTATAATAAGGAAAATGAAATAAATTAATTTCACTTCTTTATAACTTTTAAAAATGTGACTGCTAGGAAATTTAAATTAAATATGTGGTTCACATTGTGTTTTAATTAGATTTTGCTGCTTTACAGCACTTCTGAAAGTTGAGATGTCAGTAAGCAAAAAATAATAATTAGTATATTCATTATTTGGGGTCATATTTGCATTCTTATTGTCAGCTATAATAATTTCCTTGCTTAAATGTATGTCTCCATGGTTCATAAATGCCTGTCATTTAAAGGTAATGTATTTGAATTACCTCAGAAATATGAATCACATAATCTTTACCTTCCAGCAAAGACTAACCAGCATGTGTGTGTGTGTGTGTGTGTAAGAGATAGATTATGTATAATATAGATAGATTACATATAATATATAACTAATCCAGTGGAATAATATATATATGCAGTTTTTCAGTTGAGCTAATAAATTGTTATCCTTCACAACTATAACCTGTATTTGCCGATGTAAAAACTTTTTTTTAGCAGGGAGTAAACCTTCACAGTCAAAATATACATGCAAGACATATGAGAAATAAAGGTATAAAACTCATGCATGTTTTTATGAAAGGGGAGTGGCTCATCATATTAAATCAATTAGAATTATGTACAAATATATCTATTTTATAAGCCCATTACCCTAGGTTCTACATGCACTCAATATTAGTAACAAGTTTATAGTGGGGCGAAAGAAAGAATTACTAGGGAATCCTAGGAATTTAGAAAATTTCTTCTCCACATCTTACATCTCTATGGAAAAGACCCAAAATATTCCAAATAACTGATGTTTCTACGGGTGGGTTTGAGTCAGTAAGGACATATTAAAGTATTTATATTAGCAATTATATACCCAATATCAGAAATTGGTAATACATTTTTAAAAAAATTGTCACCAAAATAATTCAAAATATAATAACATTATAAAAGAATAACATTTATTCTTTTTTTAAAGATTTTATTCATTTATTTGAGAGAGAGAGAGAAAAAGAGAATGAGCAGGGGGAGGGGCAGAGGAAGAGGGAGAAGCAGACTCCCCACTGAGCAGGAAGCCCTGACGTGGGGCTCAATCCCAGGACCCTGAGATCATGACCTTAGCCGAAGGCAGATACTTAACCAACTGAGCGACCAAGGTGCACCCATAAGCCATTTACTCTAATTTAATTTTTTTTATCTTATTTAATTTTAATTGTATTATTTTATTATATAGTTATAAATTTTAGTTTTCTTGAAAATTTTCTTATCCATAAAACATCATTTCAAGGTGAAAAATATATTAAATTTTCTCTTTATTAAAATACTTCCAGAACTAGAACAAACAATCCTAAAATATGTATGGAACCACAAAAGACCTCAAATAGCCAAAACAATCTTGAAAAAGAAAAGCAAAACTGGAGGCATCACAATTCCAGATTTCAAGTTAACTTATAAAGCAGTAGTATTTAAAACAGTATGGTACTGGCATAAAAATAGACACATAGATCAACAGAACAGAACAAAAAACCCAGAAATAAACTTACAATTATATGGTCAATTAATCTTTGACAAAGGAGGAATGAACATACAATGGGCAAAAGACAGTCTCTTTAACAAATGTTGTTGGGAAAACTGGACAGCCACATGCAAAAGAATGAAACTGGTCCACTTTCTTTCACCATACATGAAAATAAACTCAAAATGGATTAAAGACCTAAATGTGAGACCTGAAACCATATAAATCCTTGAAGATGGCAAAGGCAGTAATCTTTCTAACATTGGCCATAGCAGCATTTTTCTAGATATGTCTCCTAAGGCAAGGAAATAAAAGCAAAAATAAACTATTGGTATTATATTAAAATAAAAAGTTTCTGTACAGCGAAGGAAACAACCAACAAAACCCAAAGGCAACCTACTGAATAGGAGAAGATATTTGTAAATGACATATCTGAGAAATGGTTAGTATCCAAAATATATAAAGAACTGATACAACTCAATACCCAAAAAACAAATAATCCAATTAAAAATGGGCAGAAGACCCAAATAGACATTTCTCCAAAAAAGACATACAGATGGTCAGCAGACACATGAAAAGATGCTCAACATCACTCATCATCAGGGAATGCAAATCAAAACTACAGTGTGATATCACCTTATACCTGTTAGAATGGCTAAAATCAAAAACACAAGAAACAACAAATGTTGGTGAGGATGTAGAGAAAAAGGAACCCTCTTGCACTGTTGATGGGAATGCAAATTGGTGCAGCCATCGTGGAAAACAGTATGGAGGGATATATGCACCCCTACGTTTATTGCAGCATTATTTACAATAGCCAAACTATGGAGGCAGCCCAAGTGTCCACTGACAGATGAATGGATACAGGAGGTGTGGTATATATATACAATGGAATATTATTCAGCCACAAAAAAGAATGTAGTCTTGCCATTTGCAACGACACGGATGGAGATAGAAAGTATAATGCTGAGCAAAATAAGTCAGTCAGAAACAGACAAATACCATATAATTTCACAAATACATGGAATTTAAGAAACAAAACAAATAAGCAAAGGAAAAAAAGAGAGAGAGACAAACCAAGAAAGACCCTTAACTATCAAGAACAAACTGATGGTTACCAGAGAGGAGGTGGGTGGAAGGATGGGGGAAAAAGGGGCAGGAATTAAAGAGTGACTTACCGGGCGCCTGGTAGCTCAGTTGGTTAAGCGACTGCCTTCGGCTCAGGTCACGATCCCGGAGTCCCGGGATCGAGTCCCGCATCGGGCTCCCTGCTCAGCAGGGGGTCTGCTTCTCCCTCTGACCTCATGATCTCTCTCTCTCTCTCTCAGTCTCTCTCTCAAATAAATAAAAATCTTTAAAAAAAATAAAATAGTGGCTTATCATGATGGAAAAAAGAAAAGAAAAATATATATAATAAATGATTTCAAAAAGTAAAATAAATAGAATACTTCCAATGTTACCCTTATATATCTATCATATAATATACACTTATGAAATAAAATTTAGAGAATAGTAAATGTATAAATAGCAAACAAATTTACATTTCCAAAATATTACTCTTTAAGAAAAATTGATCCAGGCATTTGGAATCATTTAGAGTAGAATTAAAGTAGCAGTGATTTAAGTTTAGTCTTTGATTGCTGCCTTTTAGTTAATTAACTTTTAAGAAGAAACTATTGCTTTTGGCATTTAGTCAAATGTAAGAAAAGACAGGCATGGATATTTACTGGGGTTTTTTTCAGTACACTTGGTGGACTTTAGGTTTAAACCCAAATCTGTTAAAAAGAGGAGATGACACAGTCCAGAAACTGAAAATTACATCTTTTCAGTACATTAAGTTTAAATTTCTGGAAATGGAACACAATGTAATATGGGAAATTTGAAAGTTACTTTGCTTTAAGTTTTAAAAATAACTTCCTTGATGCCCCAAGGCCTAGAGTTCACTTAATTATAACAGATACTTAGTCTCTCTCTATATAAGCATATGTTTTGGATAAAAGTCACAAACTGAAAACAAAAGAAAAAGCGTCACTGCTCATAGGCATTATGACTTTGAAAAATTTCCTCTGCATGAAGCATTTCAAATTAGCACACTGACCAAACTATCTTCTGACTTTCTGGCCTTGGAGCTATGATTTCTTCATCTGGATTTTTCTTTGGAAGGTGGGTATATCATGGCAAGCAGGAAGAGCCTGAAAATTTGAAATAGTAATGAGCATTCTTTTGAAATTTTCTGTTAATTAGAAGCAACTGACTTCATTGTTTTATTTAGTTTTAAAAATTTCTCCTGTGAGTGCTGAGGATTTTGATAAAGAGGCAAAAGAGGAGTATAGGCAGTATGGAGTCAGTGTTGTGGAAAATGTGAAACAGCATCATTTTAAAGTTGGAGTGTTATTGGAGTTGAATATTGGCCAATAGAGAGTTGTGTCCTTATGTTGCATTTTTACAATCTGATGCAAGTGTGAACACCAGATTAGTGGTAATCAAGGAAGGTTGTAAACGTGTTTGTGATGAAGATCTTGATAGTAGCTTCCATTGAAAATTTTGGAGGATTGTAATTTTATATTTCTTAAATTGGCACTCACATAAAATAAGTAGGAACTATTGTTGTTTTTCTGATTTTATATAAGAAATGCTCCATCAAAGCTAAATTTTTTTTAAAGATTTTATTTATTTACTTGAAAGAGAAAGAAAGCACAAGCAGGGGAAGCTGCAGGCAGAGGCAGAGGGAGAAGCAGGCTCCCTGGCTGAGCAGGGAGCCCGATGCGGGACTCCATCCTGGGACCCTGAGCTCATGACCTGAGCTGACGGCAGACCCTTAACAACTGAGCCACCCAGGCGCCCCAAAGCTAAATTTTTGTCTCAAAAATAGCATTATTTATGGTAACTAAAGGACCGATGAACTGACTATTCAAGGCCCAAATCAGTGTTCAAAGCAGCAGTCTTAGATTGAATCATGACTTTTTAAAAAAGTGAGATTGTATTATTTCTTTATCTTAAATAATAAAGTGATTCATAACCATATTATGTTAAGTCATTGCATTGATAACATGCCTGCAGTGAGTAGAAACATTTAAAAGTAACCTATTTGGGTGTATCAAACTTAATAAAGTTACTCAATCTTTAAATATACTCAAGAACTGTAAATATTTATTCTTGAATAAGAGCTAATATGTAGTGATCGTTTTATGCATTTTTTCTTCTACAACTTTTTTCTATGAAACATGGATCTCTCTATCTGTATCTCAAAGTATATCTACACCTGTTTCATTAATAGAGCATATCAAAATAGACATATATTTCAACTTATCAATGCCTTAGATTGTCACAGCCATGTGTTAAAGTTATGTTCTTTTAATTATACTGAATTGCTGCTGAGAAACCAAAGATTAGTTTCTTTATAGTGATAATTTTAGTTAATCTCTTTTTAATTTTAGCTTTTAGTTTGAATGTTGGCTCCCAGTTTGGCCCAGATCTAATGTGCTTAGTTTAGGAATCAGTAAGACTTGAACTTGCCTTGGGACGCCTGGGTGGCTCAGTCAGTTAAGCATCTGCCTTTGGCTCAGGTTGTGATCTCAGGGTCCTGGGATCGAGTCCCACATTAGGCTCCTTGCTCAGCAGGAGCCTGCTTCTCCCTCTGCCTGCCACTCCCCTGCTTGTGCTCGCTCTCTCTCTCCCTCTGCCAAATAAATAAATAAAATATTTTTAAAAAAAAGAAAAAAAGACTTGAAATTGTCTAGACATTTACATATCTACAGACTACTATCTCAGACAACCTAGCCTAGAATTAAGCACATCTCTTGATTTAATATGGGTATTATGGGGGGGGGAAAAAAAAAGGACGTATATTACATTGCCCTGAATAAGTATTCATAATTATTTAGAATGGCATTGGTCACATTCTAATGTGCACCAAATATAGTATTATTTTTTTTTTCCCGGAAATGAGTCATGAAGACTTAGAAGTTCGGGTTTATTTGTAATATCCTGATAAAACATCTGCTGTGAGCCACTAGTAAGCCTCGTTAGGTCACGCCAATACTCACGGTAGCACATTGCACAATTCAGTGACCTATGTACTGTTTGCATCCTTTGTTGGAACTCTTTCTGACGGAGTAAAGGGGTAATGAGTAATGTTAAAAACGAGTCACTCAATGAAAAACGAACACAACTAAATCCTGTTTATGATAATTTTGTGACTAAACTAAACTGATAATGCTAGAAGTCAGACTTTTCATTTATTCACTTTTTTGCTTCTCTCAGTTCATTCATGCAAATGATATTGTTCCCAATGTGCCAGAACATTTCGTTAATAACAGGGAAATACCTCCGTGCCAGTAGGGTTGAACAGGCTCTCATCCACATTCCTATTTTATTTCAGCACCTTGAACTTCCCTTCCTTCCATTTCTCCTTTTTCTGCCACTAAAGGAGCATGCGTGCGCGCATTCTTCTTAATTCTCTTAATTACTTGCCAGCTGTAAGGCTAAAATGCCAAGCTCAAAAATGTGTTGTTGTTGTTGTTTTCCCAGACAGCCGCAACAGCAACATCTGGATCTATGCAACTTTAATCTTGGCTGGTTTCCTTCTTTCCTTCCTGGGCTTCCAGGCACCTGTGGACGTCCTGCACATACACAATGACATCAAACCATACTTAGAAATCTGATTCTCTTGGTATAATGAACAATGATTGGTTAGAAGCATATAAAACCACAAACTGTGAGTAATAAAGAACAAGTTCCATGCACTGTAGATAAGGAGCAATGAAAACCTAACTTAAAAATTAAGTGAATTTAAAACGGTTAATGAAAACTAGAGTCACCCGAATCTTTTATTTTCAAACTTTATTATAAAATTGTGCGCTGGATTAAAAGCAGATATGCCCCTTTTGTCTAAAGGGGAGGGCCCTTGTCATAAAATACTAAGCCTTGATTTTAAGCTAAAAGAACATTGGAGGGAAGCCAAAAAGCTCTTCCAAATACCCCTAGCAAATTTCTTAATCATCTTAGATACTTCTGGGTTTTTCTGATACCTCCAAGTTCCTGATGTTTTTTTTGAACTCCTAACAGAATGACTGCAAAGTGGGATTTGGAGATTACTCAGAAAAGCAATCAACAGTTACAGAAAGAAAACCATGTCTGTCACAGGTATTGACTGCTTGAAACGCCATTCTACGTATGTCATGGCATTCAAATATAAAACCTGAGATAGTCTTTGATCTGCAAAACCTAATAGTGTATGATTCTGGTCTTTCTTTTCATGGCATGGACTCATCAGTTTATGTTTTAAATGCCTTGGCTAACTACCTTCAGATATGAATATCAAAGAGATAGGTATAGGACAAAATCCATCCCCATACTTTTGACACTCTTTGACTTAATAAAATCCAAACCATTCTTATGTCAGAGTATAAAGGAGGGACCATTGTAGTTGTTAGCATGAGTTCATGGAAGATTTGGGTAGAAGACTGTGCTGGTCAGATTCTAATATAACCAGTCATTTAAGTGTGCAAAAAATAAATCCCATGCCCCACGTAACATAGCGGGGGGGGGGGGGGAAGTGGTAGGATATAAGTAGTATGATCAATGGCAGATGACTATTTTGGGTAGTAAAGGAAAAATAAATTAGGTAATATCCTTTCAGTGATAAAACATGTGAAAGGGTGCACAGCTCTTTCCATTCACCTGCTCGCAAACTCTGTCACTGTCTTCAGAATGTGTGCTTACAATATTCACCTAAACTGATCGTCTTCATTGGAAACCAGATTAGTAGATTTTATTACTTTAATGCATACAATGTTTTGTTGTATATTGTCTTCATTAGTTTTTTAATTACTTCAAAGTTTTGCTATTAGTATCCCTAATTGTTAAGTAGATACATTTAAAAATCATTTATCTCACCCATACTCTTAATTTTTTGACATATTTAAGAGATTATTGTCATCCTCACTTTGTGAATTATGTTTTAAATATATTTAAGATTATGACTTAATTCACATTAATATATTTTTAAGACTCATTTTTAATTCCCAATTAAGTGTATTTTTAATAGACCAAACACAAAAATGAGCAGTAGAATGTATATTCAGGGCATATAATATTTATTCCTGCTTAATATTAATCAGTGGTATCATAAAATAAGTTGAATATACTTGGTTTTGTGTTATTTTTAATTGAGTTGCTTCTTACAAGTGTTTTCTATATCTTACCTTTATTCTTATCCATTAGGTAAGTATGTGGGGCATCTGATATCAATCATTATGTTTGGCCCCAAATCCCTGTAATTGAATAAATCATATATTGGGGTCCATCAATTAAACCAGCAAATACAAGCCTTAAATTTGCCAGAAAATTAATATCATAAAATTCTTGTAGAGTAGGACATAATTAATTTAAAGGTCACAAAGGCCCCATGTGAAGGCACAAAGAGAAGTGCAGACATGTACTATAAAATAACAACTTTTGGAATTATTCACTGTATTCTCTCTTCTTTTTCACTGAAGCATGTTATGTACTGTTGATTTTAATAATTGTTGTTTAGAGACATATAGGGGAACAGTATATATTATAGGGGTTTGGTAGAAAAACCACGGCCCTCATCTTATTTCAGATTCTCAATGTTTTTCACTTGGATTATTACAATAGTCACCTGCTCTGATTTCAGTCCCTCTTCCAGGTTTCTGGGAACGTGTTCTTTCTAAAATCCCGCAATGTTCATGTTCCTCCTCTGATTAAAATCTTCCTAAAATCTTCTGCCATGACAACCTCTCAAACGTCATCTTTTGCCTACTTGTTTCACTAAAATGTATGTTTTGAAACACACAACCGCACATAATTCTTTGAATATTCAATGTTTTACTGTCTCCATGACTTTATGATACTGTCAGTTCTGCCTGGAATGTCCTTATTGTTTTATCTAACCTTGCTTTACTGCATCCGCACATGCCTGGCACAATCCAATCAAAAATCCCAGGTTAAAATGGTTTCCTTCAGGAAATCTTCTGTGAATCTGAGTTAGTTATTCACCCCATATTACCTCTGTATCTTCAGTTTAGTTACATTTTTGCGCTCCTTTTCCTAATGAATTTACAATTGTCCCTCATTTGAGATTTTGTGATGCTTCAAAGCTGGAACCACATGTTATTTACACATGCATTCCCTGTGTCTAGCAGAGTGCATACAGGCTTAGCAAATATTTATTGAATGAACAAAGGAAAGAAGTGAGTGGGTCAAAATGATTAGAAGTCAGTACAATGAAGAATACTTTTATTCTCTATAAACTTGCCAAAGGTTGTTGAAATAGAGCAGGTATAATTAATTCCATGTGGATGAGGGTCTATCTCATCAGAAGAGAAACCTTCAGATATTATGTGTAGCAAGCAATGTTGTGTTTATCACATGTAAAAGCTTCTTATCCTGAAAATTACCATCGAGTTCCTCTGTCTCTCTCCCCCTCCTTCCCCCCTTTGCTTTCTCTTTTCTCTCTTCTAAGAACTAAGCATTTATTATATGCCAGAAACTTCTCTAGGACATGGTATTAAAGGGGTCATTAATGTTTATTTATGGTTACCAAACTCTCTTGCGACAGTGCAAATGAGTTTTTGAAGTGTAAAGATGGGGACACTAAAATATTGTTTTTCCACATAGACTCTGCCATAAAAAATAACTGGCCTCTATTATTGCCAATGCTTGTTCGCTTGACTCATTTCTGGTTCTCTGAGTAATGTTCCTAAAGATTATACTGGCTCTTTTATTTCTTTATAATTTACAAAAAATACTTATTTGTGAAAAGGGAATTAGGAGAAATCCAATAAAAACAAGACTACAGAAAAGAATGGAGTTGAAGGTTTAATTCATAAAACGTTGAAGGTTTAATTCATAAAACTCAAAACTAATCTATCAACCATCATCCCAACAAATTAGAAAGCGCTATAAATTATTTTTGTGTTATATTTATTTTGTTGTAAGTGTAAGCAAATATTATGTTGTTCCCATTAATCCAGTTTTGAATTTTATCACAAGCTGAAAGACCTTGCAAAAAGGAAATCAACCTTCAGGGTTATCCATTCATCAAACAGACCTCTTTACCAAGATGCTTTTCTATATTGAAGTTTGCCCCATTTGCATGCTTTTAGGCTTGAAATCTGTGATTAAGTGCTACATTCTTTACATTAGCTAGTGATGGTGAAAGTGATGAAACTGGGTCTAGTTCAAAACGATGCTACTTCGAAAAAATAAACTCATATTTATAAAATGGCAGTTATATAAATGGTGATTTTACAGATTTTAAAAAGATCTCTTACATAGAATTATTCTAATAGATCTTACAGGATTCAAGAATATTTTTACTTACGCTCACATTTTCTCTGTTAGCAATTATGCAGGCTCTTCGATACTACCTTGACTATCTGTGAAGGATTCTAGTATAATTCTTGGCACACACTGAGGGCTCAGGACTGCCCCACTTCTTTTGCTTTTCTTTCTCCCTCAGTCCCTTTCTCTTTCCTTCCCTCCCTCTGTGCATCAGGACTACTACATTTAAGTGGTTGTCTTGCCTGATTATTCCAGCCCAAACTGACCACTTGCTTCCTAACTGCTATTAAACATATCTAATCGTTTAGAATTAAGTTATATTATGAATTTTATTTTGAAAAATAGTGTGGAATTCTCTCATTTATAAATGTGCACCTAACTGGAAATAATGTATATCTGCTGAGGGCAGAGATCAACCCCTAGGCAGATTTTGCACATTTCAGCCTGGCTATCGCTTTTTAAATGGGTCTGTATTACTGTGCCTATAACAGCCTCTAAAACTTTTTTTATAAAACAAAGATTAAAATCTTATGCTGTGGGGGCGCCTGGGTGGCTCAGATGGTTAAGCGTCTGCCTTCGGCTCAGGTCATGATCCCAGGGTCCTGGGATCGAGCCCCGCATCGGGCTCCCTGCTTCTTGGGTGCCTGCTTCTCCCTCTGCCTCTCTCTTTCTCTGTCTCTCATGAATAAATAAATAAAATCTTAAAAAAAATAAAAAAATAAAATCTTATGCCAGGGGTGCCTGGGTGGCTCAGTCGTTAACCGTCTGCCTTCAGCTCAGGTCATGATCCCAGGGTCCTGGGATCGAGCCCCGCATCGGGCTCCCTGCTCAGTGGGAAGCCTGCTTCTCCCTCTCCCACTCCCCCTGCTTGTGTTCCCTCTCTCGCTGTCTCTCTCTGTCAAATAAATAAATAAAATCTTAAAAAAAAAAATCTTATGCCATATACATTTTTTCAAAATGGAATAAAAAAGAATCAAGTAATATACATGAAGACATTTCATAGACACATACCATTCAGACATCCCATTTTCACAAGGAAATTTTACAAAATAGAAATGAATTACTCTATTATTTTTCTACTAACTATAGAGTGACTATGGTTTGCCTATGGGTTTTACTTATATATCCCAAGCTGAAGTAAGTCAAAAGCAAAGGATTCAAGAATATATTTGTGGTTCATAAAACACTTAAATTTAGTTTATAATGTTTTTCCTTTAATTATAGAATTGGCCAATTTAGAATTTTGCTGAAAACTTTTATTTGACCATTACCCCTATGAATGGTCTTGCATAGGCAACCACCACCTTTCCTCTGACTGAGTGTAAAAGCTGTCTGGATAATCTCCGTGCTTGCACACGCACTTTCCACAGTCCCTGCTCTGTTGAGTCGCAGAGGGTCCTTTGAGAATACTCTTGCCCATATCACTCCTCCGTTCCACACTTTCCATTTATTACAAGGCTCGCCATGGCCTGTCGAATCCTTCGAAGCTCACAAGGCTCTTTGTGCTGTTTCTCTCCTACCTCTGACTTCATCCCTCACCATGCCCCTCATTCAGGCCACGAGAGCCACACGTGCGTCCTTGCTGTTCCTGAAGTACTTCCACCTGTATATTTGGAGCCTCTGCTGCCTCAGACTTTTCTCACAGACATTTTGTGGCTGGCTTTCTCCCTTAATTCAGATCTCTGCAAATGTGTCCTTATTAGAGAGGCTCTCCATGGCCTTCCATTCTAAAACAGCACCTCTTGCCACTCTTTCTCTCCTTTGCCCCACTTTGATAGTTTGTGGGGGGTTTTTTTATATCATATTATAATTTACTACTTCATTTATTTATTGTCTGTCGCCTCCCCCTAGAACATAAGCTTCATAAGGGCAAGGACTTTGTGAGGCGCCTGGATGGCTCAGTCCCTAGAGCATCAGACTCTTGGTTTTGGCTCAGGTCACGATCTTAGAGCCCTGGGATTGAGCCCCTGTGTGGGCTCTGTGCCCAGCAGGGAGTCTGCTGGAGATTCTCTCTTGCCTTTCCCTCAGCCCCACCCCCTAATCACATGGGTTCTCCTTCTCTCTCTCTCAAATAAATAAATCTTTTTTTTAAAAAAAAGGAGTTGCTTGTCCATGATCTCAACTCCAAAGTCTAGAAGATATATATATATATATATATACATATATACATATATATTAATGTATACACACACACATTCTCCTTAGTTATAGTCTATAGACCTATTATAAAAAATAAATATAAATTGCCTATGAAGCATTTATTATATTAGCTATACTATTCCTTTTCATACACTTTATTATGCAGTGAATGTCTTTTTTTCTTTCCACTCAAATATAAGCTCTTTGAAAGAAGGGATTGATTACATCTGCTTAATTTTAGTCCTTGCTACAATACTGAGTACATGCCTTATACATTTTATCAAACAATAAATGTGTATTGAATGTAGAAAGAACATTATTTTTGACATTACCTTTCCCACTGGTAGTTATAATGTAGTCAGGGTTATTGTGAATCTTTTTACCATTTTCATTGATATTGCAGTCTATTTACCTAGACATATTTTGATATATACTTTATTTTTCATAAAAATAGATAATGATTTTAAGACCATACACTTTCTGATAAATTTCACTCTCTTTGTAAAAAGAAGTTCTGGTGGCTCCTGGCTGGCTTAATCGGTAGAGCATGCAACTCTTGATCTTAGGGTTGTGAGTTCAAGCCCCACGTTGGGTGTAGAGAGTACTTAAAAATAAAATCTTAAAAAAAAAATGAAGAAGAAGAGGAAGAAGAAGGAGGAGGAAAGAAGAAGTAAAAAAGTTCAGGAATAATTTTTGAAATTTCTCATTAGATATTTTTTAAAATGACGTATTTTGTTATCTGGAATTCTGATTTGGTAAAATATGATTGCCAATGTATAAATAATCATCATTTTGCTATTTATCTGTCAGCCAAAAACAACATTTGCTTTGTTTCAACCATATGTTCTTTTCTTTTTGCTCTATGACAGTCTTGTTTTTGTTCATTCATTGGACCTGACAGATAACTATAAGGGTTTGAATTCCAAAGCCAATTCAGCATTAACTTTATATCCATGACCAATGTCAAATCTGAACTCTATCTAAGAACTGTTGAGTAATCCCACATTAATCTTCTCTGTGTACCAGCTCTGACTAGCACTAATGAACAAAGTTTGATTGGAAACCCCAGTAGATTACTATCATCCTAGAGAGTTTTGTAAGAAACCACCCTATGGATTTATCCCACCCACCTAAGTCAGGCTGCTGTGGCTCAACAATATTTGAAAAGTCTTCATACACCCTGTAATTCAAGAAATCCTTGACTCATGGTGCCAGGAATGTAAGTGGGTTCCACGGTTATGCTGGTAAAATACTAGTTCTCCAAATCATTTTTATTTCGTTACACATTTTGCCATTGTGTTGATTTATCATTTTTCAAAATAGGTATGAAAGGTAATACATAATTAAAAACTTTTTAAGAATGTATTTTAAATCACACTTAAAAGCTGAAATGCACTACTCTGTTGAAGAGAATAAACAGACATGCATGATTTTAAACTCATATTTAAAATACAAATATTTGACATAAATATTTTTATTGTGCAGATGTTGTGCTATAACAAAGAAAAATTCGTAGGATATTACTTCTTGTCTGTTATAATACCAAAGAAATTAAATGTTGAATTAAAAAGTAAAATCCTTAGCCTGTGTTGTATAAACTCTGAATGATGGTAATCAACCATGATGCGTGACTAAGGCGCACATCTGTCCATATGATTTATGACAGAATATAATCAGAGAATAAGCTCTCCATTTTTTAAAGAACTATAGTTCATTGTAAGAAGCAGTCATGTGTATATAGAAGCGTGGAAGTATTTTTCATTTATACTATTTCTGTGGGGCTCTTTCCACTTTTCTCTCCAAATTTACTCTTTTTTACACATTGCATGCTACAAGTACCCCCTTGTGAACTTCCACTCAGGAAATGACATGATTTCTTCTCATCAGAGAAATGTTTTCTTTTTAAGAAGTGAATAGCACTTATATTCTGCTTTAGCTGAAGGTGGTCTGTGATACTTGGCATGCTTGATTATGTAATGATTAATACCAAAAGAACATGTAGATTAAAAGCCTTGCTAAAAGGAAGATTAGTAAGCTTTAGCTTCCATAGTGCAGTGAATTGTATCTTCAGAGGAGGGACTCGAGCTCTCATGAGTATTTGATATCTTTGATTGGCATAAACATTACAGTATAGAGAAAAAGGCACAATTAGTTTAATGCCTATCTATTGTTAGCTAGTCTTCAGAGATCATTTAAAAAAGAATCTTATCCTTGTTGTTACTTATTAAGTACTTGTTATGCATTTAATTACATTCAGTAATTGATGACATTCTTTTAAAGATTTGTTTAATCTTTACTACAGGCTGACAAGCAGTGTATTATTATTTCCTTAACTTTACAAGTTAGGGGACAGGCTAGAGTTGTAGTCATTTGCCAAAAGGTCGCCCAGCAAGTGAAATGGTGGAGTCAAGTTTCCAGTCCAGGCGGTGTGACTCTCATAACCGCTGTACTCCCTGCCTGTTAGGAATGGAGTCCCTCTTCTCAAATGCAGTCTCCTTGAGGAAGCCCCTAGTGAGTTTAAAGGTAACTGATGTGATTTCTCATTGCTTTAAATCCTCAAAGACTTTGTTTTGTATCTTTCTTAAATTATGCATATTTTCCTTGAATACAGTTAAAATGAGGATGATGTGAGATAGTAATTATCTTTTACTGAGGTTTACTTTTGAGAAGTATTTGTTCTACAAGTGTTGACTCACTTCTTGTCACAACACCACAATGAAGTAGGTACCATTACTATCCACATTCTACATATGACTAAGCTAAAGTCGCACAACTAATTTACAAAGTGACAATTTGAACCCACTCTGCTCCCAGATAATGTGCCTTAAAAGTTATTGTCTTGTCATTACTGCTGGATTGTACAGTGGAGAACGATGGTGCTTTACTTAGGCTCTAAAGCACTTTTATAAAGTAGTACCCCAACATTGTAAGTTTACTCATAATTATCCCCCATCTTGTGTCAGAAAACATGCAAATGTAACTTATGGGGAAAAACTTAGGAAAAACATATGGGAAAGAGTACTTTTATTAATTAATAAATATTTGTGAAATGAAATATGTAACCCTAATATAACCAAAATATACAAGTAAAGATGAGCTGAGATTGGAATGATCAAATTAGACCTGGCCTTATAAACTATCTGTTCTCCATAGATGGCATCCAAACCTTTTGGTTTTATCTAGGCAGACTAAAATTTAGGAAAATGTAATTGTAATCCATTTGTTATTATCAAATAAAAACCCTCATTCCTAAAGTCAACAATGACAATAAAATTCAGCTAAATACATATTTGACGAACATTAGGTAATTTACCAGGATTAATGGTCACTGTGTATTTAGCATACCTGTGGTATAGACCTTTCCGTATGTCTTATCATTTAATCTTCACAATAATCCTGAATGGCAATTGTAATCATACTCTTTTTGCAGGAGAAAAAATGGAGGCACAGAAATTAAGTAACCTGCACTGGGGAGCACAGCATGTAAATTGTAACAGTCCATGTGATTTCAGATTTCTTACTTTCTTAAAATACTTCACCCTGCATAACACAAGTAAATAATTGTATATAGTTTATCTTTTTACTGTGAACTATAAATGCTCTTTGCCCAGGTCTTAATTTATACAAGTAACTGGGTGACAAAAGGAGAGGTCAGTGCCATTAAATGAAAAAATTAATGTTACAGTTCCCCTAAAATGAGAGGCATAGCACACCACGCAATGCCATGTAAGGAACACCAGGTTTTGGTCAGGAGATAGAAGCAGGAGCAAGGAGAGAACCTTAAGCCTTTAATGGGGTTTCTTCAGGAAAGGCAGTGTAAGGCAGAGACACAGTTTAGGATTGGATAGTTTGTACAATCCCAGCAGGCTTTCTGCTATAGGGGTAGTCCCTAGTTGTCTGGTACCTGGCCCTGGGTTCATTTAGAGCATGGGAAATATGGGCTTAATCTGTGAGTTAGATAAGAAGGTAAGTGGAGATACAGCTTTGGATCTACAGTTATTGCACGTGAAAAATATATTCCAGATAAATTCTATACTACCCCCAGGAATAAGCTACCCTGGGAATCTCAGTCTCTCCCCAGGTCTGTAAGGCCCCCAAGAGATGTCAAAACATTATAAGATACAGAAAGTTAAATATAGACATTTAATATAAATATATATTTATATTATATGTAAGTAAATATATGATATGTATAAATATATAATATATATTGCATATATTATATATAAATAAATATACACATAATACAGTAACTATGACCATAATTAATGTACTTCTAAATTGTGTAATAGCTTTCCCTTTCATGCAGAAAATTACTTAATAAAGATTCCTGTACTGTTCATTTTTGCAAATGGAACCGTATTTCCCTTTTAATTTTTATAAATAATTCTATATAACCAAGCACATGCATTTAATAATATAAGTAGTTGATACTAGCAATATGAAATTTACAATTTTGCTAGCAATACAAAACAATTCTTTTCATTTGTTTAATATACTTTTAGAAATTCTCACAGGGCACCTGGGTGGCTCAGTCGGTTAAGCGTCTGTCTTCGGCTCACATCATGATCCCAGGGTTCTGGGATCAAGCCCCATGTGGGGCTCCCTACTCAGCTGGGAGCCTGCTTCTCCCTCCCTCTCTGCTCCTACACCTTGTTTGTGCTCTCTCTCTTGCGCACTCTCTCTCTCAAGTAAATAAATAAAATCTTAAAAAAAAAAAAAGAATTTCTGCTTAGGTTGGTGCTCCTGGGTGGCACAGTTGGTTAGGCATCCAACTCTTGGTTTTGGCTCAGGTCATGATCTCAGGGTCATGAGATCCAGATCCCCATAGGGCTCCACGCTCAGTGCAGAGTCTGCTTGGCTTTCTCCCTCCTTCTCCCTCTGCCCACCCCCACTCTCTCTCTCTCTCTCTCTATATATATATAATAAATAAATAAATCTAAAAAAAAAAATTCTGCTTAGAAGGAATTCCTGCTAAAACTTAGCAACTTTTTTAGTGTAATAGGAGGAACATACCATTTTTACTATATACAGAGAGAGTAAGCACAAAATCTAAAATCTGTAGATAGGGGACAAAAATGGCAATACATCATAACACCCAAAGACAACAAATCATTTTCTTATGGGAGCAAGAAAATTTAAATGTATATACCCTGTTAAGTATCATTAGGATTAAAGGTAAAATACTCATTATCACGTGCTCTTGACATGTGATCTGGGCATAGGTGATTCCATAATCATAAAAGTGCAGGCCCAAGAAACAAGAAAGAGAATAGAGGTGGGCATGACATCAAACATGGCAACAGGGAAATGGTTCAACTGAAGTCCTTGCCGCTAACTGGGATCTTGATTTCAGTTGACCTACTAGGGAGCTTTACTACCTTCATGTCTTTAAAAGTGTGTTAGAGTCTATGAACTGCTCCTTAGAGTGATATTTTTAAATGCAGAAAAGAAAATATATAGTATTTCAAGGAAAAACAATTATATTAAAATTAAAAGAATAGTGCGGCACCTGGGTGGCTCAGTCGTTAAGCGTCTGCCTTCGGCTTAGGTCATGCCCCGCATCGGGCTCCCTGCTCTGCGGGAAGCCTGCTTCTCCCTCTCCCACTCCCCCTGCTTGTGTTCCCTCTTCCGCTGTCTCTCTCTCTGTCAAATAAATAAATAAAAGCTTTAAAAAAAAAATTAAAAGAATAGTAAAAAGAACAAATTTGCGATTTAATAATGCATGCCTTTTAAAATTAAAGCATTAAATAAGAGGATCTAGTAGAAGATCTCGTAATACCATAACTTGAAAGAAATGATCAGTATAAATGGCATTCTAAGATTTCTCAAAGAAATATATCCTGATATGAAAATATCTGATTTCACAGTGATAGGTATGGCTGTCACCACTGTGGTTTGTTACTTACATTTGTTTGAAATTTAGTAATTTTTTTTTTCTAATCCAAGTTATTGATCACCTGAATTTTTCACAACATTCTTGGTGTTCTGTGAAGCCTGGGTACAAAGCTTTGGGATTCTTAGGAATCTTTTTTCATGAAGTTAAGGAAATGTTTATGTCAGTGTCTGTCTTTGACATCATCTGCTTCTTTACTTGCTACACCCTTCCAGCTCATTGCCCTTCTAGTTACTGTACCTCAGAAAAAACAATTACATTTGTGTTTTTTTACAAGAATTGCCGAGCACTTCATCAGGGCTTGGCATGAGTAAGCTAAGCACTCCGTGGCCTATGTATCCTTCCAGGTTCCCTTCTCCCACTAAATGTCCCTGGTCAAAAAATTGATGCTAAAAGGCCACCAGAGCCTAAGGACTGTATCTTAGTATCAGGTTCAATAATCTTTTCAAATCAGTTCTGTCACTGAATATCCATGTTCATGGAATTTTCTCTCCCTCGACATTCATATAAAGTGAATTAAAAATAACTCCCTGAAATGTTGTCAGAATTGACATTATATAAAGTGCTTTAAAAAGGCTTTGAGTGGGGCGCCTGGGTGGCTCAGTCGGTTAAGCGGCTGCCTTCGGCTCAGGTCCTGATCCCAGGGTCCTGGGATCGAGCCCCGCATCGGGCTCCCTGCTCCGCGGGAAGCCTGCTTCTCCCTCTCCCTCTGCCTGCCTCTCTGCCTACTTGTACTCTCTCTCTCTAATAAATAAATAAAAATCTTAAAAAAAAAAATTTTTAAAAGGCTTTGAGTTATAATAAATGCCCAATAATAGCAGTTACTGCTATCTTGAACTCTGGGATTTGGTGGCTGATGCATGGTGAATTGCTATACTAATCAGCATCTGTGTAGTAGATAAGGAAAATTGAAATCCCTTGAAATGAGGCTTCATGTTTTATTCAACCTTGTTTATTTGCATTATCTGGTGAGTATGTAACATTAGTGATGATCATTTACATAAATATAGTTAAGCAATACAGTCCCAAGACCATACCTACATATATAGTGAGGATGTCTAAGTGATTAGATCTCAAGCAAGTTGGCTTAGTTGATATCTGGGTGGTGGTATAGTATTCTAACACACAATTCACATACAGGTGTGATAAAGGTGACCGTATAAAAAATATTATTGAGCAAATGCAGTGGTACACGAAAGTCATTTTATGCCACTGACCCATTTGTTCTATTCTACATATGTTACTGGGCACAGAAAGAACTCATTTATTTACACAATAAATGATAAAGACAGAGCTTTTAATGATTTCTTTATTTAAACTACGTTTCAAAATTGTGATGACATCATTTTTATTAACAATTAGTTGGTGATTATCAATTTGGTATTAACAACTAATAGCTAAAGAAAGCACAGGACTAAATGTGGAAAAGCCATATTTCTATTTTTTAAATGATACCAGTATTTGAAAACATACCAATTTCACACTAAATGCCCAAGAATTATGTATCATTCATTTTAATGGATGAGGAAAAGGAGACTCAGATCTGACCTAAAAGCCATTTGATGGACAATTTGTTTTGCTCATTTCATCATTCGTACTTTGTTTCTTTCACTGTATAAAAATGTAGCCGATAGCTCCAGACCGATTGTTTTTTAGGAAACAAATATATCTTTTCAAATGATATTTATTTCAAAGCTTAATTAGAAAGGAGGCATTTTTATGACAGTTTTGCAGTTTCAGGAGTTCCTGAAGTAGTTGCATTTTCGTGGAGTTTGTCCTAAGAAATGCTGTCCACCAGAGAGCAGTTATTTCAGTTAAATAATTTATTGGCAACTCAGCGACCATCGTAACTGATGAAATATGTTGCGACAAGGAGTAGTCAAGTATAGTGAATGTGAAATGTACTGCGAATTTTAGAATAGGTAGAGCATATGCCAGGAAAAATGAAGAGTAATGTCTATAAAATAATGATTATATTTGTTATTAATAGTTTTAAGCTGAAAAAATAGTGATATTTAGGGAAAGAGCAGTTGTGTCAAAATAGAAATTAAAACTAAAAGAGCGACACTATGCCAAAAAAAATTTATTAGCCTATTACTTTTAACACCTAGAAAGGATGAGATGTCACTGACTACATAATACCATGGGTAACTATCATATAGCCTGTATGTAATTTTCTATACACAGCACACTTGTCCCTAGAAAATCAGAGTAAAACTTAGGAAATTAAGTGAAATGGAAGAAGAAGTAAAAGTGCACTCTTAGCTTTACTGTTTTCACAGTTACTATCAGTGACCCAGTTTTATTTTGTCTTTTTCCCCTCCAAGGAAAGAATCTATACATTATTTCCACAGGTTTTGTATAAAAGTCCCTCAAGGCTACATGCAACTAATGCTTCTTTGGGACAAATGTAGCCTGAGGGATGGAAAGAGTTTTTTGGGTCCAAAAGCTGAATCTTACATTAATATGGAGAAGTGTCCTATTAGGATGAGGGGTACCCGCTAATAGGAGAACTTCCTAATGTGTGAAAAAAAAAATTTTTTTTTTTTTTTCTGGTATCATGAGCTTTGTGCTCGGTGTACTGGTTTATTTGGAGCCCGCTACTTGTGAAAGCTTCACCTTTTCCATTTTTAGAAAATGTGAGGCAGCAAAAAGGTTTTTGACAAACTGCAGATCCTGCAGAGTTTAATCAGCTTGATTGTGGGCACCCCACTGCTCTCCTTGTCTCTTATTTTATTTGACCACTAGCAGTTTGGAAAAATTTTCTTCTATTGGATTATAGTTTTAAAAGAAAGTGAAAGAATGTGATTTGGGAAGATTAAAATCTGCTTTATAAAAAATCATCAGCAAGTCCTAAGAAAGAAGACTCACAGGAGCTCTGAAATGGTAATTCATGCTCTCTCTCTGTTTCTCAATGTTTTCAAGTAGTATACTTTTAATCTTTAATGAGAGATACGATACAGCGTCAATGTACTCTCTATGATGCAAAAGCAAAGGAGTTTTTGGTATGTGACTTAGTAGATTTTTAGTTTGTGCACCTGCATTCTGTATGTTATGAAATAGGTCCTTTTCTCAGCCCCAGGATTTTAAATTATTATTATTTGAAAATATTAGCTGATTTGCTTCCAAATAGTTCTTCATGTCAGTGCCTATTTTGCTTTTAATGTTAAGTTAAAAATGGTACATACAACTTAAGGCAGTGGTCTTTCTAACTAAAACAATTTTATCTCAATTTCTCTCAAATGAAAATGAAAGAAAAATATGAGAAAATGGTAAAAAGCATGTTTAGTTTGAAAACAGGGAACACTTTTTAAAATAAATAACAAAAGACACAAGAAAATGAAGTTAGAGAAAAAGGACCCAAACTTTAAAAAGTGAAAAGAAAAAAAAATTGGTACTACAAAAATACTAAGAGGAAGTAATCTCTGCAATTTTAACCAATGTATATATTAATTTTAATGCATATATTTATATCTTATATAAAGATTTTACATCAAGATTTAGTATCAGAGTAAGGTATTTGAATATAATTCAAAACATAAGTTTTTGTAAATTTCTTTGAAGGAATTCTTAACCATAAACCTGATACATTTGCTAAATTTCATTATTTATAAAAAAATATGTAATTGATTGCCTTTATCAGTATTGTATGGTCGTTTTTTATATTATTGTATCACATTAAAAACAAAATGGAGAGAAACTTCGTTGGCTAGAGATTGCTTACATAATTGTTTAGGAAGGCAATAAACTACTACAAGACTGGTTGTAACAGAGAGAATTTAGATAATGTCTCATTATTTGTTTGTATCCTATGATTTTATGACTTAATGACTATAGCTGATATTTCAAAAAACAGAGCTCAAACTTGTATGTATTATTTTTGTGCCAATCACCAAAGAATAGAAAGTGTGTAGACTTTCGTATCTTGCGATCTTTCCTCCATGGGGCTTGTGTCTCTATGGTGTCATCAATAAAACCAAGGTCTTCAAAAGTGAAAAATATCTGAAGGAGAACAGTTCATGTTCTCTCTAGCCTAAAGGTTTACATTTGCATATTCTACCTGTGCAGTGAGCTGACAAATTTACCAATTACATTTATGTATCTTTAAATTTCAACTTGATACGATGCTTTAGAATCTTTGCAGTATTATTTTGATAAGGTTAATTACCCATTTGGAAATGAATGGCTTACTGACCCAATCCTCCCAGCTAGCACAGTTAGTAGAAAATTATCCACCACAGAGAACTTCTCCAGATAATAATCTTTTCAGTAAGTTATTTACTTATTCCTCATATTTCTACAGTACTGTGAAAGACTTATTATGAGATTGAAACGAATCAAACTACTTTCCATTAGTGTTGCATTGTTCTTTTTATATCCAGAGAAAACCAGATTTTAGTCAGAAAAATGGCTTTCTGGGCGCCTGGGTGGCTCAGTTGGTTAAGCGACTGCCTTCGGCTCAGGTCATGATCCTGGAGTCCCGGGATCGGGTCCCACATCGGGCTCCCTGCTCAGCGGGGGGTCTGCTTCTCCCTCTGACCTTCTTCCCTCTCGTGCTCTCTGTCTCTCATTCTCTCTCTCTCAAATAAATAAATTAAAAAAAAATCTTAAAAAAAAAAAAAAAGAAAAATGGCTTTCTGACTAAATCTCGCATGCTATTTCCCTGGAATTTCTCCCGCTGTACTAAGACAGACAGGGCATAAAATGAGTCCTTTCTACAGCATTCATTGCTTGGCTGAGCAAAAGCAACTATCATCTCTGACATGCTGTTTTCTCTGCACCTCTGGCTTCTGGGCACTTTTGATTGTAGTGTTCAATCAGTGAGGCTACACTAAGTTGTGCTACAGTAACAGATGATCTCAACATCTAGGTGTCTTTATAATAATAAAGTTTATATATTGCACATGTTGTATGTCCCTCCTGGGACAGTTAAGGCTCTGCTCCAATCTTCTAAAATGAAGAAGCAGATCTATCTGAGACCTACTAATCTCAGAGCAGAAGGAAAAGAACAAGGGAAGAACCATGAGCTGGATTTTGAAGCTTCTGCTCAGATGCGGCACGTTTATTTGCAGTCACATGTCATTGCCCAAAGCAAGTCATATGACTATGTAAAAAGTCACTGGAGCTGGAAATCTAATCTTCCCGCAGGGACTGGCCCAATGGGGAGCAGCAACACTCATCTTGACGACAATACAATCTACCCGAAGTCTGGTCACAAATATTCACTTCCCTCTGTTATATAAAATTCCATCTCATCACAGTGTCTGACTCAAAATCTAGAACCAGATGAAGATCTTAATCTGAATAACTAGGAACTAAAAAAACCATTTATCTACTTTATCCCCCTGCCCAACCATACACACACACACACACACACACACACACACTTCTAATACACTGTAGTGGAACAGCAAGATACTTTTAATCAGAAAGGAGAAGAAGTGAATTACAAAGCAGTCACCATGTTGATCATAGCAGATTTGAAATCATAGTGGGCATGATCCTTTCCTGGTTCTGGAAATTTCCTGGAATGTTCCCTGAGTGCTCCCCAGTTCTAAAGTCGGCCAGTAATTGCCTAGCCTGTTATTCTCTATCATTCTTAGCTCTACCCTCTGACAGATCTTTTACATTATTCTTTCTCCTTGACATTATCTGAAATGGGCATTGTAGAATATGCCCCCCAGCAGGCTAAGCAGCTTTCTTAGTCTGATCATGCTGCCAGTAGAAATTTGGGAATCCTAAAGTTTACTTTAAATCTTGAACACTCACATTCTCTTTTATTCCAGGCTGATAACTCATTTGGCAGCACAACTTTCTCGAAACATAGTGGGCTTTTATTTATAGTATCTTATTTTATTCACAACCATACACCAATAGCCTCATCCATGATTTTTTCTCTAAACTCAGGTACCTTGTGTTTTTTGGCTTCTAAAAGACTTGTACCCTTTTTCATTCTATTTTCTCTGAGTCATTTCATCCAAAGGAAAGTATTTACTGGCTGCTACCTTAATCAGTACAGAGATACCCTTGATTTGCTTTTTGCTAAGATGCTGAGTTACAATTAGTTTTTGTAACTCAAAGCTTTCCACAATTTTCTCTTTTACTAATTGGAGATAAGAAACAGTTTCATCTTTCAATGCCGCAAGGCCTGTAGATTCCAGATTCTCTCTGTTCCTGTTGACTCTGTCTACCAACTGGCCGGTACCAACTAAGGTATGAGCATAACTTGAAGCCACAGCTCATTTAGAGCATTGTTTGCTTCCCAAGCATTAGAATTTTGCAGTTTTACCAAATGTTTCTCCATTGCGTTACATGGGTTGCCATCTTTCCAACCTCCAGAAAAAAATTGCTTACTACCTACTGCTTGACCTCAGGGCTGATCTATAATTTATTGTCACTGTAATACTTTACTTCTAAGCACCAAATTTCATATCAATTAGCACAGGCTAAGTTTACGCTCAGGTAATTAATGGCTCTACAATAAGAATAAACATTTTTCTTTATCACTCACATGATAATTATTTTGTGTGATGGTTTCAGTTCTGCTTCATTATTTTGTACCCAGACTCGGGAACTAGCGCATATCCCCAGGAAGAAAGGTAATGACCAAACCATGTTGTGGCCCCTACAGCTTCTGCTCAGAAGTAGACCACGTCACTTTTACTCACACTTTATTTTCCAAAGCAAGTTACATTGCTCACTCTTAAGTCAAAGCAGTGGGAAGTATGATCTTCCTGATATGGAAGGACACAGTAGGGCAGGGATGTAAATATTTTGACAATATGCAATCTTACACATTTGTCTTAGAAGAGACATAGCTTGAAAGTACATAGAATTTGGAGTTATATGACTAAGGCCTGCTACTTATTGAGTATACTAACATGCCAGTTGCTTGACATTTTTGGATAATTGTTGTTTTTCTAATGGAGCTAATAATGCTGATGCTGCATATAAATATTTGGCTTGATATTACTAAGATTAGTATAATATAGTGATCTGTTTCACATATATAATATTAGATACTGGGGAAAAAATAGAGTGCCTTGTAATATACAGTTTACAAGATACCTAAATATATGTTTGTAATTTTTATTTCCCTAATGTTTCCAAGAAATTAAGCCATAGGGCGCCTGGGTGGCTCAGTTGGTTAAGCAACTGCCTTCGGCTCAGGTCATGATCCTGGAGTCCCTGGATCGAGTCCCGCATCGGGCTCCCTGCTCAGCAGGGAGTCTGCTTCTCCCTCTGACCCTCCCCCCTCTCATGTGCTCTCTCTCATTCTCTCTCTCTCAAATAAATAAATAAAAAATCTTAAAAAAAAAAAAAAGAAATTAAGCCATAGATCTATGTCAATCTCTTCCTGATTAGAATTTTACCTCTTGATCTAATTACAAAACTAGATACATTCACTGAGTGAAGCCTGAGGGGTTTTTATAGACAGGAGACAATCAAAAAATCTTAGGACATGGGCCACGTCTACAATGAACTTAGAAGCTATGGGAGACACGCTTGAAGGTTAGAAAAGGTGGATGTTATATTTGTTAAAAAAAGATCTCTCTTCACTCATCGGCTTTTACCTGTGAACATTGCATACACTGCTAGACCTTTCTATCAAAAGCCTGCTCAACAAGCACAGTTTTACCTATTAAGTGTAAAAGGGAATATGGCACCATTCAACTTAGGAGGAAAGAAAAAAAAAAACAGTTTCTTAACAGGTAATTAAAGGATGAAAGCCTATTGTTAAAATGTTTGAGACAACGGAAAAGGACAATAAGGAATTAATTTGATTTATTCTCAAATAACTGAATTGCACAATAAATAGCTTGAGACTTGTAGACTTACAGTTTCATTATTCCTACATAATTACTACTGTTTTACTCTCAAAATTAGATTCTTTTGATTTTGAGGGCAAAAGAATTTCAGGAAAAAAAAATAATTGTTTAAAAGTATATCACAGCTGATATTATCAAAAAAATGATAAATAACAGTGCATGATTTAATTAGAGTCAAGTGGTCACTGTGGTTAAAAACATCTGATATTTTATTCGCAAAGTTTTTTTTTTTTTTTAAAGATTTTATTTATTTATTTGAGACAGAGAGAATGAGAGACAGAGAACATGAGAGGGAGGAAGGTCAGAGGGAGAAGCAGACTCCCTGCCGAGCAGGGAGCCCGATGCGGGACTCGATCCAGGGACTCCAGGATCATGACCTGAGCCGAAGGCAGTCGCTTAACCAACTGAGCCACCCAGGCGCCCTATTCGCAAAGTTTTGAAAAAAATGCTAAATCTACATCCCAAATAACTTTAGAAAAGAGATGTTGCAAACATCAGGAAGCTTCAAAAAATATTTGTATCAATAATGTTTATAACTATGATTAAGAAATTGTAGATTCAAAGTCTTCTAACAAATCATAGATATGCAGGATGAGAAAGGCTACATATTTAGAATAAGTGATCACATATATTCAGAAGGAAATAGGCATTTCAAAAATTTTGTTGGTACTAAGCTCTTGGGTGATTTAAGCTTAAAGTCTAATTAAAATGTAACAAAGCATGTACAAATCAGTTAAGGATTCTCCAAGGTGTATATATGTGTGCTGTGTGTTTGTGTGTGAAACACACGCATGCATATGCATATGTGTTGTGCATATGTTATACATAATAGCAGATATTTTATAAATTGCATATGAATGTACATAATGCATATATATTATGAGATATATATAAATGAAAATTTACAAGATAGCATTATTAACATGTGTGTATATTCAAGCATTTAAGCTATAGCTGATTAGTTCTGTAATAGTTCATAAAATTTTTGTTCATTTTTGAAAGGGAAATTTGTTTTCAATTTTTGTAATTGTCATTTTTATTGTAATTTTTAAAATTGTAATTTTTAAAAGCCTTCAGAAATTATCCTTTATCATTGGAGTTCTCTTCACCTTTTAATGACCTAAAACTGTCCTAAGAAATGTGTCCAGGCTGATTTAAAGTCTGCTAAAAAAGAAACTGGCAGTTTATTTCAGACAACAATTGTCCTGACAAGTCTTAAAGTAAGGACAACTGCACTAATTGCCTATTTGTGTATACTTTCTACTCTCACTGAAACATAAAAATGATGTTTTTAGTTTCATGTCTCTACTCTAAATTTGGGACAATCAATGAGAGTTTAGGGTGTAGAAATTTCTTGCTTACAAAATAGATACCGTGCAAATATTTTAATTAAATTGTATTTATTTTCAGCCTATGTCAGAACCAGTCTGAGATTGGATGATACGGGCCTGTTTTAGGTCTTTTGAAACCCTAGGTGTCATTATTTGTTTTGGTGTTTCAAATACATTAAATAGCATTTCAAATATATTAAATCTACCTTTGTCCTACATTAAACACTTTTGTTTGTTTATATTAAAAATTTGACAGGACTTTATAAGTTTGCCCTTTCATTATTATCTTCTGGGATGTTTTCAATAATTATTACGCATCTTGAGGGATAATTGCAGAGTAATTAAGAGTGATTAACGGTAAAAAATCTTAATAATAAGAAGTTTCAATTTAATAATTAAGGTTGAGAGGTTAAGTTTAACAGGCATTTAGTTTCATATCCCTTAATATCTGATTTGCATCTTTTCTCATATTCTAGAAGCCATATTAATTTTTTACAACTTAAATATTTTTCCGGGACCTTGAAAAGTATATGTTTGATCCCTGAGCAATTTTCTCTAGTGCCTAATGAGATTCAGCCCCAGATGTATGTACTCGAAATCTTGACTATGCATCTTTAATCCTCTGTTTCCAGACTTGGAGCCTTGATCACCCCTGTAGTCTAATTTGGATTCTTACCCCTAAGCTTCCTGAGCATTCAGTACTTGGGACCATCATCATCATATTCATTGCATTGTACTCTAGTCATTAATTTATTTGTCTGATTCTCAGTAACATAAAAGAAGAAGAGAACACATTCATTTATTTACTCAAATATATACAGTCATTCAAATACATACATCCACTTAAAATACATATTCATTATATATTTTTAAATGCTACTCTCTGCCAGGCTTTGTTCGATTCACTAAGGGTATAATGGCAAATAAAAATCAAGTCCCCACCCACTAGAGGTTATATTTTAGCTGCACACCTAATTTAATTTTGCACCTAAAACGTTGCCTAACATATTGGATATAGATAATAAGTATTTTTAAATGCATAAATAAATAAATAAATAAATAAATAAATAAATAAATAAATTGTGCAATTAAACATAAGAATGAAGTTATTTAAATTTACACACTGTAATACAATTTAAGTGTTCAGGACAACACATATCTTCAAATTATTTGAAATATAATACATCTACTAATGCAAATCAAAATCAATTGGAATTCTGCATTGTAAATGAAATTAAACCTCAGTTGATTAGTTTTTAATTTATTCATATGTTTTTCCCAAATGGCCTCATCCTCCCATCTTCTCATAAGAGACAAAGAGAAGGAGAGATGGAGGAAGGAAAGGAGGAGGATTGAGAAAGAGAGAGCGAGAGAGAATGAGCTTAAATTTGGAATGAACTTCTCTAAAAATATTAATGACAATTTTAAGTCTTTCCAATAAATTTGCTATGTTATTTTTAAAGAAAATGACCAATGTAGGTTTCAATTCAGCTAACTCCTAGTAAATCATTGTTTAAAGAAAATAAGTGGAGCAGAAAGTAAAATGTTACACTTGTTCTTAGTACATCCCTGTAGGAACTGGCAGACATCAGATTTGTCAAAGTCACAACTTCTTTAGAGTTTCCAGGAGAACACCAGGATCAAAGAAAATAAATAGATAAGATAAAGACTTACACTTTATTTGCAATAGGAGTTTCCCATTTAAGATTCACTTGTTACTATCATTTTAGAACAAGTTAAAAGTATGCTGGTTAGGAATCTTTACCTGACACTAATGGAACCTCCTTTGACAGGTTTTTTTGTTGAAAAATTATATGGTGTGAATTGAAAAAAAGAACTGTCAGGTTGGATCAGATATTTTGTATCTGCAGGTGCCTACTTGGCTCCTATAATGTTCCCAACGATAGGTGGAAAAACTCCTCTGTGCCAGAGGATTCTCTACATTATCAAAGAAGATGCATATTTTCATTCTGTCAAACTAGTATATTTTAATCATAGTTATAACTATTGAATTAACCAATATTCCAAGTGTTAGTTTTTTTTTCCCCAGCGTGATGGTTCCATTTGATCAATTGCATATAGAGATAAATGAAGTAGTAAAACGTCCATTGTGTAAATAAGCTGTTTTAATTAAGTTATCCACAGCATTTTTTCCCCAGTATTTTGATTCGACCAATGTTTTATTGTTAACTAGAGAACTGTGTTCATGGCATAGATTTTACCAATGTTTGTAGTATATTTTCCTATCAGTTCCAGTTTGTTTATAGTTATAACTGTATTATATTTTGCTTCTCCACCCCCCTCTTATCATTTCTTCCTCACTCATTACTCACGGATTTTATTGCTATTTCTGGAACAATCTATGTACAATCTTGCCTCAGGACCTTTGTATTTATTACTCCTTTGGTCTTAAATATAAAAATATTTTTTGCTTCTCCACCTCCCTCTTATCATTTCTTTCTCACTCATTACTCATGGATTTTATTGCTATTTCTGGAACAATCTATGTACAATCTTGCCTCAGGACCTTTGTATTTATTACTCCTTTGGTCTTAAATATGCCTTAAATATGCCTCCCAGTTTCTTCCTTCAGACTTCAGGTAAAATGTCACCAACTCAGAGAGGACTTACCTGACCATTCCAAGCAAATTAATACTCAACCACCTTTGATCCTCTTATTTTATAGCACCTACTATCACCTGACATTATATTATGCATTTGTATATTATTTGGTTTATGGTTTATATACAGTTTAAGTGTCTCAAGGCCAGGCACATCAGTTATGCTGCCTAAAATAGTGCCTGGCACATAGGGAATAATAAATATTTAATGAATTAATAATACATATTTACATGGGTTATAAACAATTAGACCAGTTAAGGTTTATGAAGCTGTTCATGAAATAGTTAGAGCATTCATACCAGGATAACAGAAAATTCAAACATATAAAAAATGGAAGCCCTTATATTTGGAATAAAACTTCCCTTTCTTTAGGCTTCCAATAACAGAAGTCAGAAGGAGATCAGAATGCTGAAGTGTTCTGATCTGCCCCTCTGTAGGCCTTTAGGTTTTCATGTGCAGGAGATTCAACCAAAGATAGGAGTGAAGCCATCACCAGAAGGGCATAAGAGATCACCAGTGTGCTCAGAGTAAGTTGATCTCTTACTGGCCATAGGATGCCTTCTGCGTAAGTCAAAAGGAAGCCCACACATGGTGTACGTTCCTCTTCTACAGGCCACCACTATTGCGGGTCAAGGGGGAACCTGTTCCAGCCTAAAGATGTCCATCAGAAGTCAAGAAAAATTCACACATCCTTTGCTGGGTCAGAGAGCACTATCATCAAGCGTCAAATAGTTATCCTGAAGCCCTGAACACCCCTGACAAGACCTCACAACCATCCCCCTATCCCCACTGACACTGGCAGCCTCATCACTATGGACTGTCTTGGGAAAATTGGGATTTGATTTCTCATGCCTGCTCTCTCATTTTATGTTGGTGGCTAAAAGGAACCCAAAACTTCCAAGGCATTCCTGATTCCCAATCTTATCTTCATCCCGATTCCTCTCTGCCTCCTGATACCCTTTCACCATGCTGCTCTGTTGAACTCACCAACAAAGCCCCTTTATCTTCAACCACTTTTATGTAATTTCCCCTTATCTTCTCTCTAAATGAAGCCTGATTCTTCTTTGATGACCCTGCTTCTCATACCAGCCTCTGAGAGAGGCTAGTTCCCTACCACACCACTTAAATCACTGAGATTGGAGGTGAGGCGATGTTCTCTTGCTCTTCAGTGTCACTTCCAAAACAGTCTCCTTCCTCCTCCCTAAAACCTCCTCCCTGTGATCTCATGGCATTAGCGGATACCAGCTGCTACTTCTCTTTATAGAAGTCTTTTACCAACCTCTGGTTACTTCCTGTCTTCTGTTAAGATTTTAGTTTTAGCTTACTGCCTCTCTCTCCAACATCTTTCTTGTCATACAGTATGATAATTTCAGTACCCACGTAGACTTCAAAAACACTAGTCTCTCAGTTACTTGACTCCTCTCCCCCAAAGATCTTGTTTTCCACCCTATCACTGTCTTGAAATAATTTCACTATCATGTGATACATGTGTCCAAGGAATATTTAACATGGTATTGACATTGGAGTTTCAGTGTTTGCATTTACACTTGGGGTCATAGATTATCTGTTTACTTACTTATATACCTAGCATAAATTCTTTGCTTAAATCAACTCTTAAAGTTTTCCCCAATCCTATTGGATTGTAAGGGATCCAACAAAAATATGCTATATAAATGCATATAGGATAATATAGTCCATGTTTCTCAAAAATATAGTAATCTATACTGATCTGTTGAATCACAGATCTGTACCTCTGAAACAAATAATACATTAAATGTTAAAAAAAAAGAAGAAGGTAGCAGGAGGGGAAGAAAGAAGGGGGGGAATCGGAGGGGGAGATGAACCATGAGAGACGATGGACTCTGAGAAACAAACTGAGGGTTCTAGAGAGGAGGGGGGTGGGGGGATGGGTTAGCCTGGTGATGGGTATTAAAGAGGGCACGTTCTGCATGGAGCACTAGGTGTTATATGCAAATAATGAATCATGGAACTCTACATCAAAAACTAATGATGTAACGTATGGTGATTAATATAACATAATAAAAAAATTTAAAAAAAATATAGTAATCTAGAAATATTCTGTATTTCTCACAAAATGTACGGTAAAAAAACAGGAGTGGATATAACTGTGAGAGAAATACTACTTCAGAATGTAGTTTCTATGACTTAAATAAGATTAAAATTGTTTGATAAGGTTAGTACTTAGCCAGTGAATCTCTATTGCATACTTTTTTTGTTTTGACCAATTTGTGTATTTTCTCACTGAGATATTTTTAAGTCTCTGGCCCAGATTTGAGTGGTCTTTATTTTGTTTTCTAAATTATTTCCATTATTCAAATGTGAAATACTGTATGATTACTGACAAAGCATCTGTTTTAGTAAAATAAAATTATTCAAAGGATGTTTTTATTTCATATTTTGAGAGATTTAATTATTTAAAATTTCTACTTACTTTTCATATGTTGTATAATTTCCTTATTTGGTGAGGAAAAAAGCTTTTGTTAAAGCAAAATCCAGTTACTTGCTAACAGTGCCATGAAATTACTGCTTAGCTTGGTTGTCAGTGTGAGCCTTTCATCATCAGTAGTGAAAAGTGTTAATGACATCATAGCATTATGGACAAATCAATAGAGCGTGTTAGAGTTTCAACTAATTCTCAAATAAATCAGTTATTCTTTACCAGAGTCAGAGCCTAAATAATGAATAATTTCAAAGTACCTCAAATCCAATTAACGATTACAAATCGTAATTTGGTTAAAGGAGGCAGAGTGAAATGTTTGTCAAATTCAATGTCTACCTCCCATAATGCCTTTTTCCTTCCTACATTACATTTTCCTATGCAACCTTTAGAAGACATTTATACTGACTTTTAATTTAGTGGAGCACCTATTAATTGATTGCTAATTGTTTGAATTATATTGGAATTCTAAGAATGAATTTGTTTATTTTTGTAGGATACTTAAAGTGTCCAGAAACTTAAAATAACCAATTGGATTGAACAAATGTACCTCAGGAATTAAGAATTTTTCCAGAAGGAGGTAAGAGATCTTAAAATATGCACACATTTGCATGTTAATGAGTTTTGGTGAAAATATAGATATACTAGTATATTTCTTTGGTGTATAATTTAGAGGATAATTTTTGAAAAATTAAGGGCACTTTCTGTTTTTACTTAAATAATCTTTTATTCTGTGGAATGACTTGGATATATGAGATTGCTGTAACATTTCAAAAAGAAAATGGTTTGTAGGGAAGCCACATTGCCACTTCAAAATGTCAAGATCTGGATCGCTACTATTTTGCCTTTTTTTTTTTTTTTTTAATCTTTATATATAGGACTTAGACTGGGTTTGCCATGTTCCCCAAGAGCCACAGAGCAAAGATAGCTGATGTGTGGGCAGATTGCCATCAAGAAAGATCCGTTGGCTAGCCTGCCCCTTCTACATTTCCTGGACCACATATGGTTACCATCAACTAGAATCCATTCAAAGGCTTGAGTGCCAAGCGCAGAGGGAGGAGTCAGTTTTTAATGTGTTAACACTATCTTAATTTTGACCTAAGATGTGAGACTGAAATATTACCCTTAAAGTAAAATACACTTAGAAATCTGAATGAATACATACTACTTTTTTTTAACCCTCTTTAACTATAAATGTTCCTCAAGCTTCATTTCATTGTAAGTACAAAGAAAATTTGCCTGCGTTAGGCGTACCATCACACTTTATTATATATATTGCTACCAGCAGGAATTGCTATTAGAAGAAATGAATAAAGGAATTAAAACATATATTTTAAGATCTAGGACTAGTGCATAGGAATTGTAAGAAAAAAAAAACCCTGAATCTAAATATTATTTCCCTTATAGGTGTTTGAGTTGAATAAAATTCATTTATTAATTTTATTTTATTTCACTAAAACTAAAGAAGTCCAAATTTTATTAAGTCCCTTGGGATTTAATTAGATGATTATTTCTATTTAATGTGAACAAATGCTTTTTTCCTCGGTTTTTCATAATTAGTATCAAGAAAACTAAGATTTTTAAGAATTTTAAGGAAATTACAGTTGCTATATGGAAGCATCACATACGCAAAACATTTATCAGGTAAGGAAAAAATTTAGTGATATGAGATGAACATTGAAGCTGTTATAGTTAATACCAAGTCATTATGGATTTTTAATTTTTTATGGCACATCTCATATCTTTCTTTTTAAATTTAAATTCAGTTAGCCAACATACAGTACATCATTAGTTTTTGATGTAGTGTTCAGTGATTCATTAGTTGTGTAACACCCAGTGCTCATCAGATCACGTGCCTTCCTTAATGCCCGTCACCCAGTTACCCCATCCCTCTACCCCCCCCTTCTGCAACCCTCAATTTGTTCCCCAGAGTCCAGAGTCTCTCATGGTTTGCCTCTCCCTCTGATTTCTTCCCATTCAGTTTTCCCTCCCTTCCCCTATGATCCCCTGCACTCTACCTTATATTCCACATATGACTGAAACCGTATGGTAATTGACTTTCTCTGATTGACTTATTTCACTTAGCATATCCCCCTCAAGTTCCATCCACGTCGTTGCAAATGGTAGATATTCATCCTTTCTGATGGCTGAGTAATATTCCATTGTATATATGAACCACATCTTCTTTATCCATTCATCTGTTGAAAGACATCTCAGTTCCTTTCACAGTTTGGCTATTGTGGACATTGCTACTATGAACATTGGGGTGCATGTGCCCCTTCTTTTTACTACATCTGTATCTTTGGGGTAAATACCCAGTAGTGCAATTGCTGGATCGTAGGGTAGCTCTATTTTTAACTTCTTGAGGAACCTCCATACTGTTTTCCAGAGTGGCTGCACCAGCTTGCATTCCCACCAACAGTGTAAGAGGGTTCCCCTTTCTCCACATCCTCACCAACATTTGTTGTTCCCTGTCTTGTTAATTTTAGCCATTCTAACTAGTGTAAGGTGGTATCTCATTGTGGTTTTGATTTGTATTTCTCTGATGGGAAGTGAGCACATCTCATATCTTTAGTACTGGTAGGTCAACAAAGACTCCAAAATATGACTTTTGTATTGCCAGTTCTCTATATGTATACATACATATATACATGCATATAAACACATCTATACATATGTATAAATATTCATTATTGGGTTAGATTAATTTTTAGCCTTCCACAGTACCAGTTTCCTGGATGCTAATTTTCATTAGTGCATCCTGTGCACAAATACTAAACATTATCTTTTTCAGCAAATAAGAACCTTCTAATTTTCCAATTACAGTTGCCTCATAGGGCACCAATAAAGGAGCAAAAATTCACAAAATGCATTTCTTGGATACTAATTAAAATCTCCAAATTTATGGAGGCCAAAGTCAAACATAGTGTATACTTGAAGATGTATACTTGAAGATCAAGCGAGTTTTTCAAAATTAATTTATAAACACATCAACAGTCCAAATGGATGAGTCTTAAATTATTGAATGTAATTAACAATGTACATGTGGGATTGAAGTAAGATAGTAATTAGTAGTCAACTAATGCATTTTTATTAAAGTCCAAGTAGCAAATTCAACTAAAATCTGATGAAATTTACTTCCAGGTATTGCATCTAATGGAACTATTTGCAGAATTAAACTTTTGATTCTAGGCTTTGAGTAATACAGATGTAAACTGGGGTTGATTATTATTGGTTTGTTGGAAAATGTGATCTGGTCATCCCAAACTGGAGGACTTGAGACTTTTTTTTTTTTTAATGTCCATTTCACTGACAAGGTTATTCTATCCCTTAGTTTCTCCCTTTTTTTTTTTTTTTTAACAGAAGTAACCTAAATGAGAATTATTGGCATGTCAAATGTATAATCAAATATTTAATGTAAATGATTATTTAAAAAGAGTAGATAAACAGTATATTTATTTTGTTTGTCCTGCTAATCCTATTGTTTAATGGCTTACTTGCTAAGAGAATGCCAATGTAGCAAGAGCCAAGACATTTTTTTCTTTCCTGAATCTGAAAATTGTTTTGCAATTATTGATTATTCCCTTGACACGGCTCCATATATGTTTGATTCTGTAATAAATTCTGTAATAAATTCTAAATTGAAAAATACAGATACTTTACTAGTAAGCTCGTGACAAAGATTTCAAGCATTAAAAAAAATAGAAGACAGCTGAAGGAAACTGTAGTTAAGAAAAGGATGTATTAATTTGGAAGAGAGGAAAATGAGATAATATTCCACATTAACTAAAAAGGAAAATTGAAAATGTATGGATGAAAAGGAAGAAAACAATGTAAATCAGAATGCTAAAAAAATCAAGAGTATTATATATATAATTTGTTTTTCCACTTGAGATTCAGTCTATATGACTGTTGAATAATTTTGATATGTTTTTAGAGAGGTTGTCTCATACAGTAGAATAAAATGACACTCCAAACTCATATAGTTCTGGAATTTCAAGCTGAATCACTTTGTGACCTTGAGAATTTAATTTTCTTATTTAATTAATTTATTTAATTTAATCTCATTTCATTAATTATTTAAATCTTATTTTTCTCATTTATACATTGAGACTACTTTTTACTTACCTACTTTTACTTGCTTATAATTTTTACAAATTTTGAAATATTTTATGATTTTTTAAATTACATTTTGAAGTGTACGGTATAGTTTTCTCTTTGAATACTTTCAAACTACTTTTTATTCATTTTATTTTTCAAAAGTGTTCTGCTTTTTTTCTGGTTGTTTAACTCTTATTTTCCTACTCTAGATTATAAACTTTTCAAGATTAAAAATATTTTTTCTTATTTATGCCTGCCCCTACCCATCAGTTTGAGAGATAGACTTTATTTAGTGAGTGACTAAAAGAAAGAATAATAACTTTTTTATATAGACATGTTGCTGCTGAATTGAATTAAGCTGAAACCATTTAAAACATTTAAGTACTCTTTTAAAAAGTCACTATTTAGAAGATAGACTTTTTTTTCAAATGAAAAATCCTTTTGACTCAATATACCCACCTATTAATTTAGCTTGTTTAATTTTATTTCTAAATAGGGTCTCTTAGCTTATAACATAATAATATCTTATTCTGCTTTAACCACTTCTAAGTTTTTTCAAGGAATTAGAATGTATTTTCTTTATCATAGAATTTCCTAGCCATCTTTCAAAGAAAGAGAGAAAGGTAGATTGCTCAGATGTGTAAGAAAATCATTCTGGAACTGAGCTCCCATTTAATAATAGTAACAAGAAACCATAGTGATCTGCTTAACTAGCAAGCCCTCATCTCCTCACCTTGGCTTGGATGTTAGTGACCACAGGGTCAGAAGGAGTGCTTAGAGACATGGCCTCACACCTGAGAAAAATCTAACCCTTGCCTAACCTCCTCTGCATCTAGTGAGGGTGGGATCAGTGTGGCCATGAGTAGGGCAGAAGTGTTACCAACCTCTGAAAAATTTCATTGTTTGTATGTTTGTACAAACTCTCTATCCGATTCAGATGGAATCATTTATTTATTTTTCTAGCTAATAATTCCTTCTTCATACTGTTCTTTTTCTTCTTCTTCTTCTACCTTTGATAATTTGTGCTAAATCTTTTTAAGTCCACAGAACTTCTGAGCCAGAAGGGTTTTAAGAGATCATTTCATTGTTTACGTAAGGAAACTAAGGCCAAGATAAATCTAATACAAGTTACAGACACCAGGAACCCAAACTCCAAACTCTAATTTTAGAGTTCTTTCTTTTATTTGATAATATCTTGTTCCCAAGATACTCTTTTTGCTGCACTTTCTTTCTTACTCATTTTAGGATTATCTGTTGACAGTTTCTATTATTTATCAGCATTGTCTTCAACTGAAATTTATAACTTATATAGACAAAATAGAGGTGACATCCTCTTCTTCCACAAAGACAAGCCTGTCAGTAGGTAAAAATAATTGAGCAAGAAAGATTGGGTAATAAGAGAAACACGTACATAGTACACTACCTCAGGGAACAGCCCTGTTCAGGGAATGACATTTTACGGCCGGCTAAATATATGTTGAGATATATATATGTGAAAGGCAAAACAGTGCATAGAACTTTTGTCTTGGTTAAATTCAGTGAGATGTGTAGCTTCTTTGGGTGAAACCTCTGTATTTATTTTTCCTTACTAACTTTATTGAGGGATAAATTAGTAATATAAACTCCGTATAAACTCCATCAGTTTTAACTCAATTCTACGAGTTTTGACAGTGGTATATACCCATGAAACCACCACCAGAAGCTAGATACAGAATATTTCTATCACCCCAACAAGATTCTTTATGACCCTTTACTTTTTTCATACTCTGCACTAGCTTGCATTTTATATAAATGGAATCATGTAAGTATGTGTTTTTGAGTATTTTTTTCACTTAGCATAATGATACAGAGATTTATTTATGTACTTTTTTGTATCAGTAGTTCATTTCTTTTTATTGCTGAATAGTGTTCCATTGAGGCTATACTACATTTGTTTATTCATTCGCTCTTTGATGGATAATTAGTTGTTTCTTTTGACTTTTGTGGATTAACTCTCTATGAGCATTTGTGTACAAGTCATTGTGTGGATATATGTTTTCATTTCTCTTGGAAAAACATGTAGAATTGGAATATCAGGGTCTTTGGTAGGTGTATGCTTAACTTTTTAAGAAATCACAAACAGTTTTCCCAAGTGGTTGCACCATTTGGCATTCACCGGAGCAGTGTATGAGAATTCCTGTTGTTCTGCATCAGAGGTCTTCAAACTATAGTTCTTGAGCCAAATCGGCTTTATTTTTAATAAAGTTGTATTGGAACACAGCCACACTCTTGTTATAAATGAGGTGCTTCGTGCTACAAAAGCAGAATTAAGTAATTGTGACAGAAACCATATGGACTTCAAAGCTTAAAATATGTACTTTCTGGCCCTTTAAACAAAAAGTTTGCTGATCCCTGCTCTGCATCCTTGCAAAATTTCTTGTCAGTCTTTCTTAATTTTAGCCATTTTAATGTATATGTGATCGTATTTCAGTGGGATTTAATTTGCATTTCCCTGATGACTAATGATATTGAGCATCTTTTAATTTGTGTATTTGCCATCTGTATATCTTCTTCTCTGAATTATCCATTGAAATATTTTGCTCTATTTTTTTAACTGGCCATTTCTCTTATTAGCTTTCAGTTGTAAGAGCGCTTTATATATTCTGGATACAAATCCTTTAGTAGATAGATATGTTTTATGAATACTTTCTCCCATTCAACGGCTTTTATTTTCATATTCTTAAATTTCTTTTGAATAGCAAAAAATTTTAATATTGATGAAATACAATATATCATTTCTTACCATTTGTACTGTTCGGTACTAAGAAACCTTTGCTTATCCCAGTTAAAATTTTTTTTCTCCAATATTTCTCCAGTATTTTCTTCTAAGAGTTTTATTGTTTTAGTTTTTGAAGGAAGGACTATGATCTATTTTGAGTCACTTTTTGCACATAATAAGAGATGTTGAAATAAATCTTTTTTTTTTTTTTTTCCATGCCAGTGTCTAATTGTTCTAGCATCCTTTGTTGAAAGGTCATTTCTTTCCATTGCCTTACCTTAGGAACTTCGTCCAAGATTAATAGCCTACTTCTGAACTAATTGTTTCCATTGGACTATAACTACTTTTGCCAATGACACACCATCTTGATTTTTGTAGATTTACACTGTCTTGAAATTGGTGACTTGTATAAGATGACCAATTCAGCTGCATTTTAAAATTTATTTGATATTTCTAGGTTGTTTGTTCTCCCATATGACTCCTCTACCCACTCCCTCACACATACAGAAAGCCTCTTAAAAATTTATTGGGGGGCGCCTGGGTGGCTAAGTCGTTAAGCGTCTGCCTTTGGCTCAGGTCATGATCCCAGGGTCCTGGGATCGAGCCCCACATCGGGCTCCCTGCTCGGTGAGAAGCCTGCTTCTCCCTCTCCTACTCCCCCTGCTTGTGTTCCCTCTCTCGCTGTGTCTCTCTCTGTCAAATGAATTTAAAAAAATCTTTAAAAAAAATTTATTGGAATTCTGTTGACTCTGTAAATCAATTTATGTTTCTTTAGATATCTTATTATTACTGATATTTAATTCAATTCTACTGTGTTCAGAGAACATACTCTGATATCAATCATTTAAAATCTGCGAGTTATTTTAAGACCCACCATATGTGCTTCATTGTGTTCTTTATATCCACTATGTGTTTACTGATTTATTTTTGTCTAGATGTTCTAATAAAATCCTTTCCTATGGTTATGTAATTAAAAGTTTTTTCCTTTAATTCTGTCAGTTATTGTTTCTTATACTTTGTGGTACTTTTGTAAATTCATACACATTTATGCTTTGTATGTCTTCCTACTGAATTGACCCTCTTATCATTAGGTACCATTTCTTTTTATCTTTGGTAATGCTGTTAGCTTAATGTCTATTATAGCTGATTTTAAAATAGCCACTGCAGTATTCTTATGCGTAATATTTGTATCTGTTCATTTTCAAGTCATCTGTTAGAGCTGCAGTTGAGCATTTAATGCATTCTGATTTCTGTGCCTTTGTAATGTTTATTCCCCCAACCCCACCAAGAAAAGAAAAACTTTTCGGATTCTACTTTTATCCCTGATATTCTGAAATAGAGTTATGTTATGCCTTTTAGGATTTGTTTTATTTTGTCATCATTGCAATATGCACTAAGAAGACCCTTTTAATCTGAAGACTTATGCCCTTTCAGTTACGGGAAATATTATTGATATATGGATATAGATATAGAAATATCTACATCTAAATTTAGATGGATAGATGTAGATATATCTCTATATATGAAGATTTATATAGCTATATGTATATGTGATATATATTATATTATCATATTATATATTTCTATATAGTATATGTGATACATATTATAATTTTTCCCCAATATATATATATCACATATACATATATATAGAAATTTATACATAAATTTCTTCCCTGAGTTTTCTGTCTTCCCATTATGTTAGTCCTAAAAATCTGATATTTGGCTGCTTTAACTGATCCATTAATTTTCCTTTACTTCTATTCTTCCATCTCATGTTTTTGCTGTTTTGTTTTGTAGAAATTTTTCTTGACTTTGTTTTCCAACCCTTGTACTGAAGTTCTTATTTCAGTTATGATAGTTGTAATTTCTAGGAGCCCTCTCTGGTTCTGTTTCATTTTCTTATAGTCTTGTTTGTTTTTCATGTCTCTTGATTTTTTGTGTTCAAGCATAATTAACATACAGTGTTATATCAGTTTTAAGTATACAATATAATGATTCAAAAATTCTATATATTACTCAGTGCTCACCACAGTAAGTGTACTCTTAATCCCCTTCACCTGTGCCACCCATCTCCTGACCTACCTCCCCTCTGGCAACCACCAGTTTGTGCTTTATATTTGGGTCCTTTTTTTTTGTTTGTTTTTCCCTTTTTATCCTTGTTTATTTCTTAAATTCCATGTATTATGAAATCATGTTACTTGTCTTTCTCTGACTGATTTATTTTTAAATATTTAGCATTCTACCCTCTAGAACCATCCATGTTGTTGCAAATGGCAAGATCTCACTCTTTTATGGTTGAGTAATACTGCATTGCGTATATATACCACATCTTCCTTACCCATTCCTCTATGGATGGATGGATACTTGGGTTGCTTCCATATTTTGGCTATTGTAAATAATGCTGCAGTAAACATAGGGGTGCACATGTCTTTTCAAACTAGTGTTTTCTTTCTTTCTTTTTTTTTTTTTGGTAAATACCCAGTAGTAAAAATACTGGTTCATAGGGTAAATCTATTTTTAATTTTTTGAGGAGCCTTTATATCGCTTTCCACAGTAGTCATACCAATTTATATTCCCACCAAGAGTGCACGAGTGTTCCTTTTTCTTCACATCCTCGTCAACCGTTGCTATTTCCTATGTTTTTGATTTTAGCCATTCTGAAAGGTGTGAAGTGATATTTCATTGTTGTTTTCATTTGTATTTCCTTGATAATTAGTAATGTTGAGAATTTTTTCATGTGTCTGTTGGCCATCTGTATGTCTTCTCTGGGAAAAATGTCTATATATGTCCTCTGCCCATTTTTTTTTAAGATTTAATTTATCGATTTTAGATAGAGAGACAGTGTACATGGGAGGCAGGGGCAGAGGGAGAGGGAGAGAGAAACCCAAGCAGACTCCACGCTGAGTGCAGAGCTGACGTGGGGCTCAATCTCACAACCCAGAGATCAGACCTGAGTCAAAACCAAGAGCCAAACACTTAACTTACAGTACCACCCAAGTGCCCTGTCTCTGCCCATTTTTTAATTGAATTATTTGATTTGGGGTGTTACAGTGTATAAATTCTTTATATATTTTGGATATTAACCCCTTATTGGTTACATCATTTGCAAATATCTTCTCCCGACAATAGTAGGTTGTCTTTTTGCTTTGTTGATGGCTTTCTTCACTATACAAAAGCTTTTTTTTTTTTTTTCGGTGTAGTCCCAGTAGTTTAATTTTACTTTTGTTTCCCTTGCCAAAGGAGACATATCTAGAAAAATGTTTCTAAAGTTGATGTCAAAGAGATTACTGCCTGTTTTCTCTAGGAATTTTATGGTTTCAGGTCTTACATTTACGTCCTTAATCTATTTTGAGTTTATTCTTGTGTATAATATGAGAAAGCAGTCCAGTCACATTCTTTTGCTTGTAGCTCTGCAGTTTTCCCAATTCCATTTGTCAAAGAGACTGTCTTTGCCATTGTATATTCTTGTCTCCTCTGTTGTAAATTAATTGACTATAATAGCATGGGTTTATTTCTGGATTCTCTGTTTTGTTCTGTTGATCCATGTGTCATTTTTTTTGTGCCAGTATCATACTGTTTTGATTATTGTGGCTTTGTAGTGGATCTTGAAATCTAGGATTGTGATACCTCCAGCTTTGTTCTTCTTTCTCAAGATTATTTTCATTATTCAGTTTCTTTTGTGGTTCCATACAAATTTGGGGATTATTTGGTCTAGTTCTGTGAAAAATGCTATTGATACTTGATAGGGGTTACCTTAAATCTGTAGATTGCTATGGATGGTATGGACATCTTAACAATATCGATTCTCCCAATCCATGAGCATGAAGAGTCTATCCATTTATTTGTGTTATCTTCACTTTCTTTCATCAATGCTTTGTAGTTTTTATAGTATAGGTCTCATCTCCTTAGTTAGGTTTATTCCTAGGTATTTTATTCTTTTTGGTGCAATTGTAAATGGGATTGTGTTCTTAATTTCCCTTTCTACTACTTCAGTATTAGAGTATAGAAATACAACGGATTTCAGTATATTTATTTGGTATCCTGCAAGTGCACTGAATTCATTAATCAGCTTTAGTAGTTTTTTGGTGGCGTATTCAGGGTTTTCTGTGTATAGTATTATGTCATCTGCAAATTGTGAAAGTTTTACGTCACCAATTTGGATGTCTTGTTTTTTTGTTTTTGTTTCGTGCATGTGTGTTTGTTTTTGTTTTTTGCCTGATTGCTGTGACTAGGACTTCCAGTGCTATGTTGAATAAAAGTTGTGAGAGTGGATGGGGGGCGCCTGAGTGGCTCAGTCGGTTAAGCATCTGCCTTCGGCTCAGGTCATTATCTCAGGGTTCTGGGATTGAGCCCCACATCAAGCTCCCTGCTCAGCGGGAGTCTGTCTGTCTGTCTGTCTCTCTCTCCCTCCCTTGGCCCCTCCCCCGCTTGTGCTCTCTTTCTTTCAAATAAATAAATAAAATCTTTAAAAAAAAAAAGTTGTGAGAGTGCCTATCCTTGTCTTGTTCCCTGATCACAGAGGTAAAGCACTCAGGTTTTCACCACTGAGGATGATGTTAGCTGGGAGTTTTTCATATATGGCCTTTGTTATGTTGTGGTATATTCCCTCTAAACCTACTTTGTTGAGAGTTTTTATCATAAATGCATGTTGTATTTTCTCAAATGTTTTTTCTGCATCTACTGAAGTGATTATTTGTTTTTTGTCCTTTCTCTTGTTAATGAGATGAATGACACTGATTGACTTGAAAATATGAATCATCCTTGCATCCCTGGAATAAATCCCACTTTGATCTCATGGTGAATGATTTTTTAAAAAATACTGTTAGATTTGTTTTGCTAATATTTTGTTGAGAATTTTTGCATTTATGTTCATCACAGACATTGACCTATAGTTTTCTTTTTCTATAGTATCTTTATCTGGTTTTGATATCAGGGTAATGGTGGCTTCATATAATGAATTTGGAAGCTTTCCTTTCTCTTCTATTTCTTGGAATAGTTTGAGAAGAGTAGATGTTAACTCTTCTTTCAATGTTTGGTAAAATTCACCTGTGAGGCCATCTGGTTCTGGATTTTTGTTTGTTGGGTTTTTTTTAATTACTGATTCCATTTCATTCCTAGTAATCAGTCTGTTCAGATTTTCTGTTCCTTTCCTGATTCAGTTTTGGAAGGTTATATGTCTCTAGAAATTTATTCATTTCTTCTAGATCTTCCAATTTGTTGGCATATGATTTTTTATAATATTTTCTTACAATCTTTTGTAATACTGTGGTATCAGTGGTTATTTCTCCTCTTTCATTTCTGCTTTTTTTTTTTTTTTTAGTTCTCGCCCCTTCTCTCTCCTTATGCATTGGCTAAAGGTTTGTCAATTTTGCTAATCTTTTCAAAAACCCCAGCTACTGGTTTCATTGATCTATCCTATTGTTTTTTAAAATCTCTATTTCACTTATTTCTGCTCTAATCTTCATTATTTCCTTCATTCTGATGGCTGTGGGTTTGCTTCTCCTTTTCTTCTAGCTCCTTTAGGTGTAAGGTTAGAATGTTTGTTTGAATTTTTTTTTCTTTTTTTCTTTCTTCTTTTTTTTTGAGGTAGGCCTGTATTGCTGTAGTGTTTCCTCTTAGAACAGCTTTTACAGCATCCCAAAGATTTCGGAATGTTGTGTTTTCATCTTCATTTGTCTCTATGTATTTTTTTTATTTCCTCTTTGATTTCTTGGTTGACCCATACATTGTTTAGTAGCATGTTATTTAACCTCCATGTATTTCTCTTCTTTCCAGATTTTTCTTGTGATTGACTTCTAGTTTTATACCATTGTGGCCAGAAAAGATGCATGATGATTTCAGTCTTTTGAATTTGTTGAGACTTGTTTTATGGCCTATTCTGGATAATTTTCCATGTGTACTTGAAAGAATGTATATTCTGCTGTCTTGGGATGGAATGTTGTGAATATATCTGTTAGATCCACCTGGTCCAGTGTATCATTTAAAGCCTCTGTTTCCTTGTTGATTTTCTGTTTGCTTGTTTGTTTTTATTTTTTATTTTTTATTTTTATTTTTTTTAAAGATTTTATTTATTTATTTGAGACAGAGAGCACAAGAGGGAGAGGGTCGGAGGGAGAAGCAGACCCCTTGCTGAGCAGAGAGCCCGATGCGGGACTCGATCCCGGGACTCCAGGATCATGACCTGAGCCGAAGGCAGTCGTTTAACCAACTGAGCCACCCAGGCGCCCGCTTGTTTGTTTTTAAAAGAATAAACATCTTTCTTATTCGTGAAGAATATTCATTATCGTTTTGACATGTTCTTCATTTCCTTCATTGTCTTTGTTTTCTCCAAGTTCTTTCATTGGTGATTTTAGGGTTTTGTTGTTGTTCTTCTTCATTCGTGCTGATAGCTTTCTTCATGAGACAGATAATTCTGGACTGTACATTGGTGTATGGGTGAGATATCAAATCATTTTTGGAAGTACTTTGTGAGCTAAAGTTGGGGTGGGAAGGATTAGAGAACATTTTGTGGACCATTAGACTGCACTTTATATTGGCCAGTAAACAAATCAGTCTTTTCACAATGGGCCATCAAACAACAACATATGGAAGAAATGTGTACTGTTTTGAGGTCTGTGTAGTTTCTGTAATAGTTGACAGAGGGGAAGTACCTCCTGATTGCTGATATTTGGGTGTAGGGTGGGGGAAAGTTGGTCTTGAAGTCTTCTTCTAATAAGGCATGCTATTAAGTGCTCATTGTCTCAGGTTCCTCAGGGTCAATGTGGGCTTGCTTGCCCTGAGAAGCTCTCTGACTCCCCTCTGCCATGTTAAATAAGCTTATGTGAATTCTTACCCCAAAATTCCTTAAAGTCTTATATTGCTACAACCACTTTTATCATTCTCATGGTCATAGTGGATGAATACATTTTTGTTTGGTTGTTACAGTTCTTTTATTATATCTTTATTGGGGTTAAGGTAGGGAGAAGAGGGAATTTGTATGTTTAATCTTTCTCATTTAATTAGAATTTACATTATATTCTTAACAAGTAATCAGATATTTTTAAGATAAATTTACTTGACTTAAATATTATTATGGATGATAGTAATGTGTGTTCAGAGGTTTGATAGGCAGAAAAAATAATCTCCTGAGTTTCTCAGGAACAGAGATCTAGACCAGTGATTAATCAGTCTTCCCTCCTTTGTGGCCATATTTTGTGGATCATTTATTACTTTTTGGCACTTTTACCATAGGAAGAGAAGAAAACTCACATCTATCCATTTGAATATATGCTAAGAATTTTTACTTAGAGGTTTGATAGAGGAAGAATTGGAAATTATTGGCTAAAATTATGCTTTGAGATTATATGCGGATTTCATTACTCATGTTATTTTTGTACTCCCATTACCATAGACAATTGACTATAATTTAAGTGGGAGTATAGACTGAAATATAGTTGCAGCTCATCTGGGTTTCATCAAAATTATATCCCTATTGGGCCACAACTGGACTTTGAAACAACTTATGTCTGGAAGTGCTACCCATAGTCATCAGGGATTTGCCTGAAGTCTGAGACAGTTGCTATGGAATCTGTCCTACTCCACTCTTCTTTAGTGAAACCATAACCGACAGCAGTTAGCCAGAGCTGAAAATAACAAAAGGTGAAGAAATAAGCAGAAAGAAGAAGAGTGTTAACTCTTGCAATTGTAGACTGTTGTACGTAGATCCATGTAGATTAGTTATTATAAATGGAATATCTGCAACAAGTTATTTTAATCTACACTACACAAATTGAGACACAGGTCCTCATGTTTTGGGGGACTTTTAACCCACGTCATTCTAAATATGTGGTCACAAGTTTGAACTTTCTTTAAGGACAATTTTCTTTTGTTTCTAAAATAGTGAAGTTAAAAAAAAATTCAGACCAAACCATAGAATTATTTTTTAATCAGAAGAGCATGAGTTCAGATAAAATTTCCTAACAGTCTGTGTTTTAAGTAGTACTTTCCAAGATATTTTTAAAATCTCAAAAAACAGTGTCAAATGGTATTCAGAAAGCCATCTTAGTGAATAGTGCATCAAAACTGACATGACTTGAAGTTGTGTTAAAGCTGTAAATACATTGTCGTATTGCCATATTGTGATTTATGTGAGGGAGGGGGATTTAGTGAAAGAGTAAAAAAAGAAGGCATTTAAACATTTTTTCACTTAACAGCTTTTTTTATTTGTTTGTGTTTTAGAGAGGAAGATAGAGAGGGAGGAAGGGCAGAGGGAGAGGGAGAAAGAATCTTAAGCAGGCTCCATGCCTGACATTGGGCTTGATCTCACAACCCTGAGATCGTGACCTGAGCCAAAATCAAGAGTCAGATGCTTAACCCATTGAGCCACCCAGGTTCCCCTCACTTAACATTTTATAGAGTTTTTTTACTTACAATACTAAATTATCCTTGGATATTGATTAAAAAGTTATCAAGTGGGATATGGAGATACCAAGATGAATAAAATAAAAGCATGTGTAATAATAAAGATCCTAGGGATATGTAGAATGTACTTATTCATATCAATAGAAAAATCTATTGCAGTTCTATAATCATTTGAGACCGCCCTAAATTTCTATCAAGCAATCAAGAAGTCTTTTTGCACAATGACTACTCTAACTTGCTATATGACTGCCAGTCTGAGAGCAAAGGGACACTTATATTTTGATTACTAGATAATGTGCAAAACATATCCATCCTTTATCATGAATCTCATCCAATTTCTAAACTAGGAGATAAGTGTGTTGCTTGAATTCATAATTCAAAAAGAGGGTGTACATGTCAAGGTGGCCATTTTGAAGAAATTACATAAAATGGTTTTGTTGGCCTGCCAAAGTTACTAATTTCAATCTCATCACTCATCTAGCTAACTCAGTATAAACCTTCATGTCTCGGCTCAATATTAATTCCACAAAAAAAACCCTTAATATTTTATAGTTCTTGTCACAGTCTCTGTCTTCTATAAATTATACTTTTTATTAAGTTGGGGATTGTGTTTCTATTTGCTAGTTTATTCACTCATAGTTGCTCAATTAATATAATGATCATTTGATTTGTAGAGTTTACATTTAAATATTATGTATTTTGCTTAATTATTTTTATGGCTTCTTGCCATTTCCAATAATATATGAGAATATTAACTATGAAAGTAGCTTTGACTTGTGCATTTATGGACATGTTTGTTGTCAAACCCAACCATGGTAATGGTTATTGCATCTCAACCTTTTGCAAAATTATCCTCAATGTGTTGGTTGATTTATTTTCAAAATCATAGTAAGAATCCTTGATTATAACTGAGAGTTAAGTGCAACCAAGAAGTGGCACACACATAGGTATGTGTAAACTATATATATGTATAGTTATGAAAATAAATAAATATATATATATATATATATATATATATATAGCTTATGACTTTGGATTGTGTATCAGGGGACATAATTACAAATTTATTTACTTTCTAGTTGTTTTGTTTTACCAAAGAGAGCAAAGTTAATTCAGGAAGAGATTTTAAAGATCATTCTGCACAACTTATTTAGGTATAAGAATTAAAGAAATGAAAAAGGCAAAACCATTTGTCCCAAACAGAGTCAATAGAAAGCATAGGTATAGAAATCAAATTTTTGAAAGCTATAAAGACAGTTTTTCTACTACCAACATGTGGGTTTCATTTCAGTTATTTCCCGCCTTAAAATTTGTATTCTTTTAAAAAGTTTTGCCTTAAGCAAAAAATAAATTATAGCTTCCATGTTTTGTGAATGAAGTAAATGTTTACCTCTACAGCCTGGTGACTTAGTGCCAGAATATCCAACAAAAAGAGCAAACCTAATGTCACTCATTTAACAACAAAATGATACTGTCAGCCTTTTTATTAATGTCTATTTTGAATCAAGAGACCATTGTCTAATAGAAATATTCTAGACCAATTGCTAGTCTAGACTGTGAAACTAGATGGAGGTGCCTTGTAAATTAAATCCTTTCATATCCCACAGGCTGAGATCATGCACATCTGAGATGTGTTAGCTGAAATTCCACGCAATCCTCAATTGCCAAGTTTGGATAGAATGAACATAATACTAGAAGTAAGAAAACTAAGAAAAATTAACATTAAAAAATGTATATTATACAAAGTGTTACAGATAGCAGTGAGAAGAGAAGGGCCTCTAGCATTCTTTACTCCCAGATTTAAACTTGAAGAGGAACTGTTCTTAGCTCTAGGGAGGAATTACAAAGGTAAGGAAAAGAGTTATAAACCCGAGCAACCAAAATTGAAAAAAATCAGAGAAAGACAAATACTGTATGATGTCATTAATATGTGGAATCTAAAAAAGCTGAAACAGAGTAGAATGATGGTTGCCAGGACCTTGGGGGTGGGGGAAATGGGGAGATTTTGATTAAAGAGTACAAAATTCCATTTATAAGAATAATAAGTTCTGGGGATCTAATGTATAGCATGGTGACTAGAGTTAACAATACTGTATTGTTACTGTACTTGAAATTTCCTAAGAAAGTAGATCTCAAATGTTCAACACACATACAAACACAAATATTGATTATGTGAGGTGATGGATGTGTTAACTAACCTTATTGTGGTAATCATTTAGTAATACATACATACATCAAATTATCATGTTGTACACCTTCAACTTACACAATGTTATATGTCAATTATACATCAGTAAAGCTAGAAAAAAAAAGATTGAGCAACGAATTAATTTAGAGGTATTTTCTGAACAGCTTTCTGTTGAAAACACATGCATACAAGATGTGATTCCTTCCCTCAAGTATCCATCAGTTTAATTGAAGTTGTATTTTTGTCACCATTTTACCAGCTTAACATTCATTTCCTGAATATTTAGAGTATCCCAGCTATTATGATAAATTATTGGGAAAGAGAAATAAAAATAAATGCCCTACAATCACAGGAATGTCATCATGCGAGCAATATAGTAAAAAGTTCAATAAAATATGGTAAGTGCTAAGATGGCAGCATGCCCACTTCTTGGTCTTCACTTGGCTTTCACATAATTCCCATGAGAAGACCATAGGAATTTAATTTATTTAATTATGTTGATAAATATAGACAAATAACCTAATATAAAACTGACCAAAACATATAAATAGGAGATTACAACAGACTAAGCTATACTGTACAGCAAACATATGAAAGGATGCTAAAGCTTAGTAGTAGGGAGCTGCCAACTGCACCAGTAGAGAGAGAACAGTTTTCTTCCATCAGGTTGGTGAAAACTGAAAGGAGGAAATCTAGTCAGTGTTTTCGAGGGTGCCAGCAAGTAGGCACACTCATTGCTGGAGGGTTTCCAAATGGCCATAAATTCATGAAAGCTAAACAAGAAGTATCTACTAAAATAAAAACGCATACACAGCTGACCTTTGGACAATGCAGAATTCAAATATTCATGTATAATTTTTGACTCCCCCAAAATAACTATTACTAGCCTACTGTTAAGCTAAATGCCAATAATGTAAACAGTCATGCAATACATGTTTTGTATGTTTTATATATTATATAATGTAGTTTTACAATAAAATAGACTAGAGAAAGGAAAATGTTAAGAAAATCATAAGGAAAAGAGAATACATTTATGGTACTCTACGTATATTTATTGAGAAAAAGTTTGTGTATGTGTGGACCCACACAGTTCAAATCCAAGGGCCAACTGTATTTTATTTTTATTTTTTAACTGTATTTTAATAAAATAACAACTAACCAAAAAATAAGACAAAGTAACAAGGACAAGAATAAAAACCCCTCGATGAGTATCTAAATGGGGAAAAATAATGTGGTTTTAATCTATGCTATTGAATATTACACTTTTAACAGCACAGGTCAGGTGTTTGCCTTTGACTCGTGGCTCTTCATGATGTTTGTTTCATGAAAAAAACATTTTTGCTAGGCAATATTTATATTGCTACTGTTTTTTTAAACGTAACATAAAACTCAGTTAGGACGCCTGGGTGGCTCAGATGGTTAAGCATCTGCCTTCGGCTCAGGTCATGGTCCCAGGGTCCTGGGATCGAGCCCCACACCGGGCTCTGTGCTCAGCAGGGAGCCTGCTTCTCCCTCTCCCTCTGCCTGCCTGTCTGCCTACTTGTGATCTCTCTCTCTGTCAAATAAATCTTTAAATCTTTAAAAATCTTTAAAAAAAAAAAACATAAAAGTCTGTATGATATTTAGGTATATATGTTTTCATCAATGTGAATGAAGATGTGGAAGGAGCTACTGTTGACCTCAGAAATGTGGGGCTTGAGGAAGAGAGTTAATACAAGTAATTTAATTTTAGGGACGCTTGGGTGGTACAGTTGGTTAAACGTCAGACTCCTGGTTTTGGCTCAGGTCCTGAGATTGAGCCCTGCATTGGGCTCTACACTCAGCATGGACTCTGCTTGAGATTCTCTCTCCCTCTCCTCCTCTGCCCGTCTCGTTCATGCTCTCTCACTCTTTCTCTAATAAATAAATCTTTTTAAAGGAATTTAATATAAAATTTTCCCCTTACAAAGCTTCTTATATTTCTACTAGTTGAGGCAAACACATGTCGATTTTGTTTTCCAAATATTAATTATAACAAAATATATAGATATTCTGGAAAATAATGAGATGAATGTGTTGGCAGGATTTCTTTTCCTTTGGTGCCCATGGTTCCTGGTCACACTGCTTTGAAGAATGAAGAGGTAGACCAGACAAAGAGTGGTGGGCAACAAAGCAAAGTTTATTGAGTGATAGTAAAGTTACTGAGTTTTAGTACAAAGCTCCTCAAGAGGGAAGGGACCCAAGAGGGTTGCCACCGGAGTTTCTACGTCTAGAGTTTTTATGGGCTGGTTGGTGGGCTGTTTTAATCTAATTAATCCTCCATGCGCCTGTCATCCTATCAGGCTTTTGTCATCTATCTATCACAATAAAAGGGTGGAGGGATCCTTCCAGGGTAGTGTAAAATCCTTTTAAGGTTGGTTTCCTCTTAGAGTGGGGCCCCTTGTCCCTGCCTGCCTTTCTTCCAATTATCCTTCGTCGAATGCATTTGAAATATTTTTTAGATTATTAATTGTAAGCTGTAGGCCTGTAGCTTTTTCCCATATGTGTGTATAGGTAATGAAGAAATTGATAATATTACTCTTAAAATTAAGCTATTTTAAGCCAAAATAAAATTGTTAGTTTTCTTTTTACATCAATTTGTGAATTAGTTTGTTATCTTTTATCCTACCTACTAGTGGGTAGATTGGAGTAGGTAGTATTGTCTTACTTTACAAATACTTGCCCTCGTCCATACACCAAATATAAGAAACACGATTGATATTCAGAAGGAAGTCCTGACATACTTAAATAAATCAAAATTCAGCTGTGAGAGAGCAAGTCCAACCCCTTTGAGAAGATATTCTTTCAGAAAACCAAAGTGCTGCTAACTTGGCTCTGAATCATGTCGATCCATTGCACAGGGCACCATGGATAACACAGCTAAGATGAGGCTTCATAGCAATGACTGGTCCAGATGTTTGAATTCTGATTATGTTCGAGATGGAAACATTCAAAAATATGTGCTTTAATTATAGACATGGAAATAATTATTTCTCTGCCTCATCCATCACCCTGCCAAGGCTAAGATTTTTGTAACTACTGCTTTGTCCAATGCATTTGTAAACAGACATTCCACAATTTTGCTGGAACTGTTTTCAAATTACTACTTGTTTATAATTTGCTTCAAGAAATATGTAAATCAACATTCCCATACAGACATTAATATATTCACCAATTAGGGCTCTCCTAGTTGATCCACATGAAAAACTTTCAGAGAACCAGGCAGGATATTTTTCACAATATAAATAACACAAAATAGATAACAAAATGTGGACTTTTAGACTATAGCTAACGGACTTTGAATGTTAGGACTAATTCTAATTTTCCAACAGAAAAAGATACAAGTCATCACTTTTGTACTTTTTTTTTATTTACACATTCTTGCAACCACCAAATGTTACCTTCTGTGATAACGTTTGATGAGGAGAAATCAGGAATAGGTTTTGGTTGATTCTACTTTGTGTGTTTTATGCCTCCTACATATCTTTACATGATACTGCCTTCAATTAAGTAAACTCTTGAGCATTGCCTCCATTTTCAGAATAACTGGCCTCCCCAAAAAGTTTTAAATTTTATCTACTCGGTGATTAAACTGGACCCAGCGTTTTCAATAAGAAATAGCTGCATATCATAGTGATGGACTTTAAAAAAAAGAAAATCAGGCATCGATATACCACAATCTGACTAAATTATTTAAAATAAATTCACAAGGGCGCCTGGGTGGCTCAGTTGGTTAAGCGACTGCCTTCGGCTCAGGTCATGATCCTGGAGTCCCGGGATCGAGTCCCGCATCGGGCTCCCTGCTCAGCGGGGAGCCTGCTTCTCCCTCTGACCCTCTCCCCTCTCATGTGCTCTCTCTCATTCTCTCTCACACAAATAAATAAATAAAAAATCTTAAAAAAAAAAATAATAAAAAAATAAAATAAAATAAAATAAATTCACAAAATTAGCCATAATTTATAGCACCAATTTTTAAACGAAATCTTAAACCATGTATCACACTAGCACATATTTTCCTTTCCCATTTTACCTTCCAAATAAGTACTGACAATTAGGCATCACTTAACATTTATCATGCTTATCTTTGCAGCTGCAGTGTTACTAAAGGTGACTAAGAATGCAAGAAGAGTTTTTTATAAAGAGTTTAAAATAAAGGGAAATAACGATTGATTTCCCTTTGCTTGTTGAGTGGTTGGAGGTAGATAAGCGGATTTGTAGTGAGGTCATCAGTCACAATTGGATAGTAATTTGAAAATGGATTAGCTTAGAAGTAGCAATTTCTGCTCCATGGGTTTTAGTGAAAAAGTCTGCCTAATTCTGTAAGAGACCTCATAAACTGGCAGAGATCAATGCCTACCTAATGTGCCATTATGCACTGGGCACACTTCAGTGATTACAGCACAGCTGTGGCTGGGTTTTGCCTGATAGTTCTTTAGCACTTGCACCACAGGTGCTCCACATGATTATTTTGCCCAAAGGAATAAACTCTTTAGGGAATTAAAATGGACTCGAGGCTTTTCTTCCTAAGAAGCTTTTCACTTTTAAACTAAGGAATGACCAGTGTCACATGTCAGTAATGCCCGGCCTGTAACAAAGACTAAACAACTTAAGAGAAGGAAATTATCCTCTATTATGTGTCTGGATGGCACATTCTTATGTTTGAAATTTTATAGCGTAAGACTGCCTACCTGCCTTTGTAACTTGAAAGAATATTATATAAGTTCCACGTTGGAAAGGTTCAATGTTTTAAAGATTAAGAATTTCATCTTAAAGTGTAAGAGCTAGCATTAACTGATTTTTAAAGTCCTTTAGCTTTTCTTCTAGGCCATGCCAATTAGTTGGCAATGAAGAATAAAAAGAAATTCAGTCAAATGAGTTTACAACAAATTTTAATATTAGATCCTCTGCCAATAATCCTTAGATTCTTATCCTCCCTGAATTTCTTCACTGGTTGTTTGCAAATATTATTGAGGGAAGGTAAAATAATTTGAATTGCAAATCTGTAGAGTATAAACAAATTCCACTTTATAGCTTAAACAAATGATATTTAACATCTAAATAATAGTATTATTTATCTGGAAATTTTTATTTTGTAGCTCTTTAAATTTGATATGATATGTAATGAGGTGGCAGGAACAGTATTTCAGGGTAATGCAACACAAGGAAAGGAATTTGTCGACAATAATTTATGATTAATGCTTTGCCACTAGTCTGAGCAGTATCTGGTATATGGTCTAAAACCTTCAGAGTCTTTTGTTTTTATGTAAGATAGATGATGTGTTTGTAGTTAATAACAAATTTATCAGCAATATTACATTTTAGTCCGCTGCCTGACCTGTTCTGGAGAAAAGGAAAACAAGGCTATGATTGGCCAAACAATACTGTTTAAGATTTTAGGGGCAAAGTAAAGGGTTTCTTGTCTCAAATTATTTTTCAATCTGCTCATGCAAAAATCCTTTCAAGAAAGGACAGTTTATCTAATCTACAGTTGGATGTTACTCTCCAAATGAAATATTCCTAATAGAGGTAGCATATTACCTTGAAGAAGTTTAGTTCATGTAACAAGGATGGTGTTAGTCCCATTTAATACTTCCAAAGAATTATTATGTTCAGACTTCATATGAATAATTAATTTTGGGGGGGGAGACTGGGTGGCTCAGTTGGTTAAGCGACTGCCTTCAGCTCAGGTCATAATCCCGGAGTCCCAGGGTTGAGTCCCACATCGGGCTTCCTACTCAGCGGGGAGTCTGCTTCTCCCTCTGAACCTTGCCCCCTCATGCTCTCTCTCTTTCTCATTCTCTCTCTCTCAAATAAATAAATAAAAAAAATAATAATTTTTTTAAAGGGGGACTTAATTCAGAAGAGAACTGTTTCCATGGTGAGGGGACTCATCATGCCATTCGGAAAAAAAAAAAAATACACACACACACACATACACACGCTGGGAGAATTGGGGAAAAGAGGCAATTTGAAGGCTGTCCCATGAAAGGAAGATGAAGTCGGCTGAGTGAATCCACCAGGGAGTAGTCAGTATGCTCTGTGGTCCTCAGATACAATCTAGAGGAATATAAAGAATAACTTTTTAGCTTATAGAAACCTCTCAAAGTGGAATGAGCTGTCTTGAAGTTATTACAAAGGATAACTTTTCTCTGAGGTTACTTAAGCTTATATATTAATATCACCATTATATATTATATGTAAATATCAATATATAATATTGTAGAATAATATATAAAATGTACTATATATTATATTATATATATGTATATATATACAAATTTTGATAGTAAATTTTAAAAAGGATAAAGATGGAAACATCCATTGCCTAAAGTATAGGAAAACTAGACTCCACATTGTGTTTTTGTATGGAGGGGGTGATGATGCTCAAAGAAAGATACTGGAATACAGAAGGTAAATTTTTCTTTCCTTCCCATTTTTCTAAACCCAGCATTGATTGTCATTATCATTTTCATTGTCATGGGTTTAATAAAATTAATTGAAATAATCAGATTAAATTATCTCTCTCTCTGTCTTATAAGAACCTTCTATTCACAATAAACCACAAAGGCTCAAGCTGAAGCTGCAGATATTATGGTAAATCTGTTCCAAAACAAGAACATATGTAGTCCTTGGTCTGGGAGTTTACACAATGGCACACTGGCTAGAATACTGAAGGTACACGTTTTTCTAAACTTACTTCCATTTAATACACATAACCATAAATGTGAAAAAAAAAATGTGTTGGGCCTACTTCTCAAGGTATATAAATACATAAATGAGGACTAAAATAAACAAATGGAAGAAACTGTAAAGTTTTAGTTAAGGTTAAGATTTGCATTCTTTGACAAGAGCTTCTGTTGGAAAGGTGACCGAGATGACAGTTTCTCACAATCCATCTTCTAATTAGAAATGTTTCTCACAGACACATTCTTTTGAAATTATCGAAAAATGAAAAAGAAATACTTCACATTTGAATCAAATGGAATATACCTTAAAAAAAATAACCTCAGTGTTACAGGCAGGCTGGGTCCAAGGACCCGAGGATGTCCTGCAGCACCAGCCAAGAGAGCCCTTGGCTTTGAGCGGGACAGAAATCAAATGCTAGCCAGAGAATGTGAAAGCAGAGTTTATTGAATAGCATGAGTGACAAATGTGTCACTCTGGGAGTGTCTGGGAGTGTCTGGGAGACTCAGAAAGGAAAGGAGAAGTAAGTCTCTCCATGGCTTGGGGCTAGGGGTTTATATTGGAAAGGGAAAGGGGTCAAGGATGTGTTCCTTCAGGAATCCAGTATAGGGTACAATGAAAGCCAGTGACAGGTGAATAATGGATTTTATTTAATAAGTCATGGAAGATAGGGGGTATTGATACCAAATTTTTTTCGAAGAGAACATCCTAAAATATATTTGGGATCCAGCTCTTCCTAGATGTTATCAGGGGTTTGGGGTTAGGACAAAACTAAGACAATGATTAACTTTCTTGTTTCCTCCTTGGAGTGAAACATAACTTCTTCGGATTTTACTCAGATGCAAGGTAAAATACAGAACACGAGTAAGAAGGGCCTAGCGCAAAAACGGCGGAAATGGAGCCTTTCCAAAATAGCATCCCTTCAGCTTCCCCATGTCATTAATAACCACAACACATAGAGTAGGTCATGGATTTTCAGAAACCGGATAGGCTGGGAAAATGCAGCGAAGAACATAAAGGACTGAGGCCTGGTGGAAGAGGAGTGCTTTTAGAGTGATCTCTTTGATAGCATGAATTTTAAAATGATAAGAGGGGAGAAAAGAGAGAGAGAGAGAGGGAAAAAAAGCAACAACAACAACAACAAAAATAAAATAAGAGAATAGTAAAAGAAAAGCGAGATAATGATACATTGGGAAACCAAAATAGATGATCTTTTTCAGCTTTAAAGACACTATGATTTTAGGGCTTCAGATGATTTGGAATGAAAAAGTAAGAAACCATGGCAAGTTTAGTTATTTATACTAGGTTAGAGTAATAAAAACTTCACAGAGTTTTTATTTTCATTGGAAAGATTGAAAAATAATGACTCGTGAGAATTTAGATGGAGCAGTACATTGGATGGTACCTGGTATGTAATCAGGGCCACTCATTTTTTTTAAATGGAATTAGCCCATTAATTTCAGTGTGTGCTGAGTTAAGCACTTAAGGAACTTCTTTGCTCTGTGAATTATTTAGAAAATATATTTTCTAAAAACTGTGTAAGTATGGCTACATCATGTGATTGTATTTGTTTAGATGTTGAATATAGATTACTGATGATATGAATGGCATCAAATACCATGATCCTTGGAAATACATAATCAGTGCATTCTTAAATAGTGCGAATGTAGTTCCTTGCATTTAAAAAGTGATACATAAAACATAGTCAGGATCCTGTCAGTAGAGCACAGCATTAAAGCATGTGGGCTCTGGAGCAGAGGAGGAGGATTTCAAAAGTTGCCTGTCTGTGAATTCTGGCAATTTCCTTGAGTTCTGCCTTTCATTTTGATAAACTTGCTCGAATTCTCTAAGCCCTGTTTCTATAAAATGGAAAGAAACAATAGTTCCTGGGGCGCCTGGGTGGCTCAGTCGTTAAGCGTCTGCCTTCGGCTCAGGTCATGATCCCAGGGTCCTGGGATGGAGTCCCACATCGGGCTCCCTGCTCGGCAAGAAGCCTGCTTCTCCCTCTCCCATTCCCCCTGCTTGTGTTACTGCTCTCGCTATCTCTCTGTCAAATAAATAAATAAAATCTTTAAAAAAAAAAGAAAAGAAACAATAGTTCCTGTATCACAGAACTATTCTGAAAGGTAAATGTAATAAAGGATTAACAGGTTTGTTTTTTTTTTTCAAGAAATGTTAGCTATCATTATCTAATAAAAATAAGGATTCTATCAAACTAAAGGTAGTGAATTGGAGCGCTTTGAATACTGTTTTCTTTTTTTCTTTCCTAGAGGCTCTTATGTGTTATTTATTCTTTAATCGGGGTCTATTATTTTAGATAAAACTCAGCAATTCTTGAATTTTTTTTTAAACAGAAGGTATTACATATCAACATGGAATTCTAAGGCCACTCCATTCTTTATCTGCATTACTTTCTATCTGTTTTACATTCCTTCGCTCTCTTGTACTGAATTCAGTGAGACTTCAAGATGTGAATGAAAGAGTTTGCCTTGGATACAGGTCAAACCAAAGCCAGCCCTGCTACATGGAGGTGCCTTATATTTATTTCCTCTTTCCTCCCTTAGAGTAAAAAATCCACTGTTCTGCATCTTTTTAGCTGAGGGGAGGGGGGAAGGAGGTGAATTAAATGTTTTTAACTAAATTAACATTCCAAAACTTCAACAGCACTCGAATCATTATAATGTATGCATATTTATTGAGGGCAATGCTGTTGCTAATGTGAACAGTTATTTTTTTTCTCTTCCAAGAAGTTCTGTTACCAAAGAAAAAATTCCTTTATAGGCAACTTCTGTTGTGAGAACCATCATGTCAGTTAAAAGCAAAACAAAACATTCAATAAAATTCTCAGAAAAAAAATAAAGATTTTTATGCTAACATTTATATTAGTGACTTAATATTATTGGCATCACCAGCCTTTACATCTTAATATTTAGCTAAAAAGAAAAATAATAACTTTCCTGTTAAATGAATTGGGTTTATTATTTCTTGCCATAACCACATATTCTGGGAATTCAACTGTGTGCATGCATGTTTGTGTGCATGAATATGCACATATTTTTTTTTGCAGATACGTGGTTATACCTGTATTGCTTTCATTTCCTGGAAAAGCCTTTAGTAGAGCAAAAAGTCAGAATTCTTTATGCCTTTTGTTTAATGTCTTCCCATAAGTTTTCAGGCACCTGCTATTTTGTCTTCTGTATTTAAACAGTAAAGGAAGTTTGATTTTCTTCTCTGAAGCCACCTGGGAACTGAAGATAAGCAGCATAAGTAAAATGGGGGGGGGGGGGAATTAGAATACCACAACCATGACAGAAATAATAAAGCTTTGGTTACAGCTCTCAAAACTTAAAAGAGTACAGGAGAATAACAGAATATGCCCCACCAAGCACACATTGAGACCTGCTGTTTTCCCTGTTGGTGTCACATGGCTTTGATTTTCATCTAATTGCAAGAAAACACAAACATTGGCAAAAGCTTTACTGGATGTTTGGTGACCCCACTGTGTTAAATAGGAATTGAATTTGAGTGCGTAGAGAAAACCTATGTATGTTTGTTTGGCTTTTATTCCCACAAACTTAATAGGCCCATCAATCAGAAAAAAAAAGAAAATCATCTAGAAAATTGGAAAAAGTTTTGATAGTGAGATTTAAAAATAAGCACATTCTCCTACCTCATGACCTTTGTTATTTATAACTTTGAAAAAGTCATTCCCTTCATAGGATACAATGATTAAAGGGGATTAAACAGCATTCCGTTTGAATTGCTCAATACTCTACAAAATAGACACTCAAATTGAAGGCCTAGAGTTGTTTTTAAGTTTTGATGAGTGTGAGGAAATGAAGCATTTTACCCTCCTAAGGTTGACCATCTATCTACCTAGCCCTGTCTGCTCTCACCCCAAAATTGTGTAGGTAAAGTCTAATGATCTTAGTTGCTGATACTGTCAACTAGGATAGATTTAGGGCTGTATCTGATGTTTTGCCTATGTTTTAGTACCTCAAAGTCCACTTTTCAGATTGTTCCTGAATCATAATACTTGGGGGAAGAAAGGAAAATGTAGTACTTGCTAGTCTTTGGCAATCAGGAGAACCAGGTTAAATATTTCCCTAGTAGATGGTCCCTTTGCTGTTCCTACTAACCATAGTCAGCTAGGAGGTAAAGCAAACACTCAGAAAGAGATACACATAGCACTTACTTTAGAAGAGAATATAGGTGTTGAAATTTCACTTCAATTTAGACTTTACTATAAATTCAGCCTGATACATTCATTTAGAAATACCAACACACAGTTTAACACCTGTGTATCTGTGTTTGCGTGGATTGCATCAGTGGTCAGCATGTGTTCATTGGCATACTGATTCTAGAATGGTATCATCTTGGGTATTCTGAGAACAAAGATTTAAGTGTTCAAGTAGGTTAGGAAGCCAGACTACCCAATACAACCCATGACCTTGACACTCTCAAACACAAATACACAGTCATGCACATGCACACCCATACATAATTTTTGAACATTAACAATCCATATTAACCTTCTGTATAACTTACATAATTTTAATATTTAATTTACATAGTTTTATTCACTTTTTTCCAAAATTTATTTTGTCATAATACTTTATTTTTTAAAAGAGAGAGAGCACAACTGCTACTATATAGAAAGACAAATATTTATCCTCTAGGAAAGCCTGGTTCAAGGTTATTTAATGAGTAAAGAAGGCAGCACAAAAGAATGAGAGTAGATGTTTCCAACATTAAGGAAGGAAGGTGACAGAAGATGTTTTAGGATTGGAAAGATTTAATTATGTTTGTTAGTAGATGGAGGAGAAAGTCAATAGAGATAGCATGAAATTTCAACAAGTTTTGAGGTTGAGAAAAAAGATCACAAAGATGATTATAAAAATATCCATTTAATCACTAACATAAAAGGGAGTTTGCTTAAAAAGCTTTTGGAGAGGGAGCTTTTCTGGAGATTTGAGAAATAATATGGTGATTTTAAGGAGACTGGAAGTGCTTTGTAACAGCCACAAGAAGAAATGCAACAAGGAGTCCTCTAGAAAATTAGGGGTAAAAAAAAGATTTGTTAACTAGCTTTGAGAGTCCAGTAGTGGTGTTAAAATGTGAATTTACTTTGAAGCTAATTAAAAAAGGTGGATTTATTCCAGAAAAAGATGATGAGTAGGTGTGGATGGGGGTGTTGATATGTGTCACCTTTGGTAATGTAGGCCTGGGGCAGTAAAGAGCCCAGACAGTTTTGAATGTTATGGAAATGATCATTTGAAATGGATGGTCAAGATATTATACTTTAATATAGATTCTGGGGAGCAGCCTAATGGCCACTTCTCTGTTCTTTTAATTATCCATGAAGATATGAAAGAAAAAGAAAATGTCATGGAAGGAAAAGAAAAGAGGGAGGCAAACCACAAGACACTTTTAACTACAGAGAATAAATGGAGGCTTGCTGGAGGGGAGGTGGGCGGGGGGTGGGTATTAAGGAGGGCACTTGTGATGAGCACTGGGTGTTATGTAAGTGATGAATCACTAAATTCTGTTCCTGAAACCAATATTACACTATATGTTAACTAACTAGAATTTAAAAAACATGAAACAAACAAAAATGTCACAACACTAACAAAAAGCACCGTAATAATGACAGTGAACATTTACTGAGTTCTTATCATGTCAGCCAAACATAGTCAGTCGTATGTAGTGACTCAGTTTATCTTTGAAAATATTTTATTATAATCTATAAATTATCCTCATTTTTCAGCTGAAGAAATTAAGGTCAGAAGTTAAGTAAAATCCTGACGGTTTTATAGCTAATCAACAAGAGTTGGAATTTGAACCTACCAAATGTGGCTACAAAGGCTGTTCTATTAAACATATTATATTGTTTAATGATAAAGCTTATGAGAAATTGATAATAATTTTAAGTTGGAACAAATCGAGAAAAATATGGTTTGAATGTGAGAAACCCAGGCTTCCGTTGATGAACTAAACTATTTGCCCCTGTTTTCTTGGAGGGAGGAGTAGGATGTTCCTATCCGGTCCTAAGTCGGTGATGCCCACTTAATTATTCACACACTAACTCCAGATCTTAACTGACTTCCACACAGCTGCCCTGACTCCCTGGGAGTAGCAATGGATCATGCCCAGCAGTCTCCCCAGACTGCCCCCTACTTGCTTCAAGTGCTCACCCTAGGGCTAGCTTTCTTCCCTTTTAGCACCCCAGACTTCTATTGATGATCATTATACCAATCTCACTCGTCTCCATCCAATTCTTCCAGTAATGGAGAAGAAGGGAAAAGAGAATATAATCCTTGTTTCAGAATTGAGTTATCCAAGAAATAAATCTTTGAACAATCAGAGACAATGACAGTGGTTTTATAAATGCTTTTGAAAAACTTAGGAGCAATCACTGGCAAATTTTAAACACAATATGCATCTTCTTACATACAAGTGAATTTAAGATCAAATTGAACATAACCCATATAACAAGAATAAAAGAGATGTCAAGGATGCACAGGATTCAAGAAAAGAAGAAAGAAGCATATGAGTTATAATCATCAAGTGGGAAAATTCCATCTTAAAAGATACATTCTCTTATTTGGGGTAAAAAGAAAAAAAAAAATAAACTCAGTGATATGCTGTTTGAGAGATGAAATGCCTAAAATTTGGTGTTATAGAAATTTGTTAATTTTTAAAAATATTTATTTATTTATTTATTTGAGAGAGAGAGAGGGAGAGCAAGCAGGGAGAGGGGCAGAGGGAGAGGGAGAGACTCACAAGCAGACTCTTCGCTGAGCGGGAAGATCCCAAGACCCATGAGACCATGACCTAAGCCAAACCCAAGAGTCAGATGCTCAGCTGATTGAACCATCCGGGTGCCCCTGGAAATTTGTAAATTTTAACAGAAAAATTAAAAGCCAGATAATGGGTGAAACTCTACCTGGTCATTAAAATGAGAACAAAAATGAAAGTGCAATTTTAATATTTCTGTATAGACACTTCAATGAAAAAGAAGATTAAATAGGACAAAGTTACTTTTACATTGATAAAAAAATACATAGTTCACAATCTGGACATACTGTAACTTTTATCTCTGATATTCATTGCAGTGGTATAGTGATCTTTTATAATAAGCTTCCTCCCACCAAAGAGCTCATATCTGAGCTCAAGAGACACTGTGATTTGTGCTGATAGAGGTGTATACAGAATGCTATGGAAAATATACAGTGAAAAATATCTAAATAGATTGGGAGATCAGACAATATTGACATGATTTTTATTAGGAATAAGCTACATAAATTTGAGGTTACTTGTCTGCACAAGAAAGGGAAAAATATAATTATTACTGGCTTCAAATTCTGATACATTTGACTACCTGCAAAAAATGTTTATTACCTTCTATTATTTCAAAAAAAACACAAAAAGCCTCAATACTTTGCTCTGCTTTGTTTTGCTTTCAACTTTTTAGTAAAACTAATTTTATTTGAAAAAAAAATTCAAATTTGCCAAAAAATTGCAAAAATGCTACAAAGAACAACCACATGCCCTTCACCCACCATTCACTTTTGCCAATTGCATGGTCAGTGATCACAACTGAATCCAGTCCAGCTTGCGCCCTTGTACCCAAGGGTCATTTCACTCTCATCTCCTTCCATGAAGGCAGTTCCTCATTTTTCCCTTGACTTTCACAACCTTGACATTTTTGAAGATATATAAGGCATTTTGTAGAATGTTCCTCAATGCAGGACTGTCTAGTGTTCCTTCAAGATTATACCTAATTTATGCCTTTTGGCCAGGAATGCACAGACATGATATCTTATCCTTGTTGTATCCTATCAATGAGCATATGATATTGATGTGTCCCATTTTGTGTGGTGTTAAATTTAGTACTTGATTAAGGTGGCCACTGCCAGGTTTCTCCACTAGAAAGGTACATTTATTTTGTTCTTTGTAATCAGTAAGTATTTTGCAGAAAGATATTTTGAAACTAAATGAATATTCTTTTCCTCATCCCACTTCTCTCATTAATTTTAGAAACTATTGATATTTCTTGCCTGTAGTATTACGTTGGTCATTATTGATGATTATTTGCTAATATTATTCATACCAATGCATTTATTAGTTGATATTCTACTGTAAGGAAGATATTTATCTTTTCCCGCTTCATTTATTCAGTTGTTTATATCAGTGTGAACCAATGGATGCCAATTTTATTCAGTGTATTAGAATCATTTTTATAATTGTCCACAGTTGACCAGTGAGAGTTCTTTTAGCTAGACCCTTAATCATTTTGAATATCCAGATCATTCTTTAAGTACTTCATTACTATCTGAGACAACACGATGTTCTAGGACTTTCTCTGCTGCAGCTCAGAAATTAGCCATTTCTTCAAGGAGCCCTGGTTCCTTTCAATGGAAAATAGTGTGTGGAAACCAAGATCTGAGTGCTAGATGTAATTCTTGCTATTGGGGTTTTGCTACTCATAGGCCCTCTCAGTGGACAGAAAGAACTAGGAAGTACAAATATTCACACACATGCATGCACATACACAGCTTCACATCTATCTCTGTATCTATATTTATACTATATATTAAACCATGACTTCATATTAATAGATTCAAATATTTTAAGACTTCATTTTTTTTTTCAGAAAATTTTAGATTCGCTGCAGAATTGAAGGGAAGGTACAGAGATCTCTCATGTACCTCCCACCCCCACACATACATAGCCTCTCCTATTATCAGCATCCCCACCAGAGTGGAACATTTGTTACCAAGTTCATAGCTGAGTCACTGAGATCATGCCTTTGGTGTTTTGTCTAAAACGTCATCATCACACCCAAGGTAGTCTAGGTTTTCTCCTGTGTTGTTTTTTAGGTGTTTATACACTAAATTTTACATTTAAGTCTGTGATCCATTTTCAGTTAATTTTTGTTAATAGGGTAAAATCTGGTCTAGATTGATCTTTTTGTATGTGGATGTCCAGTTGATCCAGCCCCATTTATTGAAAAGTAATCTTTTCTTCATTGTATTGCCTTTCCTTCTTTGTCAAAGTGAGTTGACTATATCTAAGGAGGGGGTCTATTTCTGGGGTATCTGTTTTGTTTCATCCATCTATTTGTCTTTTATTTTACTAATACTGCACTGTCTTGATTACTATGCTTTATAGTAAGCCCTGAAGTCAGGTAATGCCAGGCCTCCATCTTTGTTATTCTCTTTCAATATTTTATTGGCTTTTCTGGGTCCATTGTCTCTCCATATAAACTTCAGAATCAGCTTGTCAATATCCACAAAATAAGTTGCTAGGATCTTGATTGGGATTCCATTGAATTTATAGACCAACCAACATCCTGACAATATCAAATCTACTCATCCATGAACATAAAATATTTCTCTGTTTATTTAGTTCTTCTTTGATTTAATTCATCTGAGTTTTGTAGTTATCCTCATATAGAGCTAGTACATATTTCGTTAGACTTATATCTAAGTTATTTCATTTCATTTAAATGATATTGTGCTTAATTTCAAGTTCCACTTGTTCATTCGTATAGGGGAATGAGATTGACTTTTGTTTCTTAACCTTGTATCCTGCAACCTTGCTGTAATAACTTCTTAGTCCCAGGAGTTTTCTCATTGATTTTTTTGGATTTTCTATACAGACAAAACTTTGAGTTTCTCACTACTGAATATGATGTTCACTGTACGTTTTTCATACATATTCTTTATTAAGTTGAGGAAGGCCCCCAACTATCCCTAATTTACTGAGAGTTTTTATCATGAATGGATGTTGGATTTTAGCAAATGCTTTTTCTGCATCTATTGACGCAATCATGTTGTTTTTCTTCTTTAGCCTGTTGATGTGATGGATTATATTAATTGATTTTTCAATGTTGAATCAGCCTTGCATACCTGTGATAAATCTCACTTGATTGTGGTGTGTAATTCACTTTATACCTTGTTGGATTTGATTTACTAATATTTTGTTGAAGATTTTTGCATCTTTGTTCATGAAAAATGTTGATCTGTAATATTCTTTACTTGTAATTCTTTGTCTAGTTTGGTAATAAGGAAATGCTGGACTCATAAAATGAATTAGGAAGTATTCCTTCTGCTTCTATCCTGTGAAAAAGATTATAGAAAATTGATATAATTTTTTCCTTAAACACTTGGTAGTGTTTAATTCAAGTATTCCTTCTGCTTCTATCCTGTGAAAAAGATTATAGAAAATTGATATAATTTTTTCCTTAAACACTTGGTAGTGTTTAATTCATGCCTGAATCCATCTGGGCCTGATGCTTTCTGCTCTGGAAGGTTATTAGCTATTGATTAAATTTCTTTAATATGGGCCAATTCATATAGAACTTTTCTTCTTATATGAGTTTTGGTGAATTATTATCTTTCAAGGAATTGGCCCATTTCATCTAGTTTATAAAACCTGTGGGTATAGAGTTGTTCATGGTATTTCATTATTATCCTTTTCATGTCCATAAGACCTATAAATAGATTCATTTTTAATCTATTATCAGCTGTGACTGTACAATGACTTTTGGACTGAAATGGGAGAGAGGGAAGAACAAAAGAAAGAAGAGAATTAAAAAGCTTTTTGTTGCTAATTTTTTTCAAGACTTTAACATCATCTCCAAATACTCATTGACTTTTAAAAATAGAAGGATTTTTCCAGTCCCCTCATTTTACACCTCAAATAACTGAGGTGGAGGGAAATGATACTACTTGACATTAGGTAAATATAAATCCATAAGTTTTACCCACAACATGAAGGTGGTCCAATGCCTTACCTTACATTTAGTTACTAAAAAGGAAATGAAATGACTAAGACTTAACCAATTAGATTTCATATTTATTGAGGGATTGCTATAAACTGGGCACTATTTCATGATTTGAATCTTTCAATCTTTTCAACAAAAACATGCCATAGTAATTAAAAACCCCTTTTAATAATGAGAAGACCAGTATTCAAGAAGACTAAATGAATTGCTTGAAGTCTAATATAATCATTAAGTATGGCTCAAATTTTGCTGAATTGATTTTAAACCTGCTGAGCTTGACAGTACCTTATTACATAAGATATTTATAATAACAGAAGGAAGGCTAGAGTGAACCATGCCAAATGGCAATCAAATTAAAATAAGCATTGATTTTTAAAATTAGATTGTGGAAGTGACTGATGTTTAAAATTTTTACCATCTTATTTTTGAAATAGTGAATCCACTTAAAAATTGGTTTATTCAGTACCTATGTGCTGGAAATTGTGCTTTTAATGGAAGATATGGTGATTAAATTATACAATCAAAGACTTAGTTAACAATCTGTATTTGGGAAAACATATAGTTAATAAGAGTTTTAATACAGTATATATTAAATATAACATTAGGAAATGCTTTTTGTGAAATACATACAAGTCACTGTAGAAGTACAGATTAAGAGGCCAGCAAGTACCTTCAAAAAAAAGAGAGAGAGAAGGAGAGAGAGAGGGATATAAGAGATAAAAGGAATTTTCCTTTTTGAAATAAGAATTAGAGATAATTTGTTCACTGAAGCTGGGCCATATCTATCCTTTTCCCTACTATACCCCCATTACCTACTAGTGTTCCTGGTTCACTGTAGATGCTCAATAAGTATTTATTGAATAAACAAATGAAAGAATAAATTTTGGGTGAATACTAAATAACATCATGTAGCTGAAACTTAGGGCATGGAATGGGGAGTGGCAAAAGGCAAATCTGGAAATATTAATTGAGGCATATAATGAACGTTTTCACTATCACCTTATATAATCAGGATATTGTTCTGTGAACTTGAGCGCAGCATCCAAAGAAAATATAATGTGAGACACACAAATAATAAACATAGTCATATTAAAAATTATTAATACATCCATACTCAATATTAAATACCATTTAAATATCATTAGGGTCAAAATTATTATTTCATATCATCAATATTAAAATTATTAATGAAATATTTTACATTCCTTTTCATACTGCCATTGAAATCTGGTGTGTATTTTATATTTACAGTCAATCTCAATTTAGATTAGCTACATTTTAAATGCTCAACAGTCACATGTGCCTGGTGATTACTGTGTTAAACAGAGTCTAAGTCTAGGGGTCTTGCAACTAAAAGTGTGGTCCTTAGACCAGCAACACTTGAGAAGGTAGAAATATAGAATCTTTTACCATACTCCAGATCCACTCAATCAAAATCTGTATTTTCCCCAGAACTTCAGGTAGTCGTATGTACATGACAGTTGACAAAGCACGGTCTAGATAAGCTTTAACGTTAGGTATGTGCACCCCAAGCAGTACAGAAGATACACGCTATTGGAATTCGGAAAGATTAGAACTATTATTTATATTTGTCTTAAAACTACGAAGTAAATAAAGCTTTATGTATATGTAATATCATATTCACATTGGTGCTTTTATTTCATCCAAATGTCAGATTGTCTCATGTTATTAATACCTGGTAACCTGAGGTAAAAGTTTGAAGTGTCTGTCATCAATACCTGGTAGGTGGATTGGATTTATGGATTTTATTATTTATTATGTTCCCTGGCAATAATTAAGCTAACAGAATAGAGACTATAAAATATTTTTGCAAATAAAAGAAAACAAAACTAAAAGTGACAGAGCTAACCCTTTTAATTCTTACAGAAAGTCTTCCTCGGTCTTAATTATAAGAAAAAAATAATGATGATATAATCAGACTTACTAAGCAGTAAGGTGAAACCCCTAAAATCAAAATATCTACTTGAAAGATAGATTAATATTGCCATAGTTAATGGTGAATTTAGCCCCCAGTATATATTGTACTTTGAGATATTACCTAATAATAGTATAAAGCCAGTATAATTAGTAAGACATTTGAAATATTTTTAATTCAATCTTCTTTGTTAGACATTTCCTCCATTCAGCTTTGCCTCGGCGAGTTTCAATTTACAACAGTTATCTCAATATAATTATTAATAGCACCCCCTTTTCTCAAAAGAGACCCTGTTTGGAAAATAAATCATTTGGTCACCCTGTTTATCACATGAACTTAAAATTTCTCTTTTGGGTGTTTCATAATGTATGTAATGTATAAGTACAGTACATGTATACAATTTTAAGATGAATGACCATATATTCTGGTAAAAAAAAAAAAAAAAACAACTTTTTTTCATTATGTTGGAGATCACACAGTGAAGACCTGACTTGTGAAATACTGGAATGTTTCCCAGGTTCACTCTTAGCCCCGTGCTTAATTATTCCCGGCAGCCCCTTTCAGGCCGGGAATATGTGCTCCCTCTCATACTGATGCAAAGTGACAGTCTAAGCAGAACTGTGTATTTTTCTCTCCTCTCTCTCCTCTCTCTGCTCCCTAATTGTGGGAAGAGGGGGAAATAATTGTTAGGAATTTCAGAGACCTTTCCTGCATTGCACATTGTTTACTGACCGAAGGAAAGGCAGAACCAACAGGAGGAAGCCACTTAACCAAGCTGAGTAGGAGTGGCCTGGAGAGCCTTGAAGGCAAATCTGGAAACTGCAAAGTGGATCGTCCACGTAGGTTTGCCTGGGACGAGTTAAACATACTCTGGAAGTCTATATGAAGGAAATAAAACTTACATAGTTGTTCTTTGCCATTTTGTGTAAATATACTATCATTTTTTTTTTTTATTTAAACGGAAGAGAATTAAGATTAACAAGCTTTGGAGAATGAGTGATGAAATGTGAGTGACCCACAGAATGAGACGGGTAAGGACTTTTGGGGAGGGGTCAACTGAACCAGCAATTGAACGCCCCTGTGGAAATCAAAGAAACGTAAGGTTATCTGTCAAACGTGACTCTTCATATAGGAGAAAAAATGTGAACGAGGACACAAAGCCTACTAAACATAGCAGACATTTGGCGGGGAATGCTGTCAACAACTTAAATTGCAGGTGTGTATATTCTACTTAGAGAATGTCCAATCACATGCAGTTGTTCTCTCAGCGTCCCCAGCACTGCCTACGACAGATCTGGTATTTTTCACATAATGATGGTTTAGATGGGGGAGACTTTTCCCAAAAGGTAGTCTTTGGAACACTGATTTCCCAATATGCCATGGGAAAAGATACCACTCTCAAGTAAATGTAGGACAACTTTCACACTTTATTACTGTCCTAAAATTCACATTGCACATTCACATACTTAATGGTCTTAGAATTTCTTACAGTAGCCAGATTTGTTGTTTGACTTTCTTTATTTCACCATTACTTCAGCATCTTAAATTTCAGAAACTTTACTCTGAGTAACAACTATTAATATTCCAGGAAACTAATCTGCCACAGAAAACATTTTGGAAATTGCCAGGATGGAGGAATATTGCTGGGATACTACTATTTCTAGGATGCTGTTGGCCTTGATATGAATACCTAAGTTTAAAGAAAAGCAAAGATAGTATTAAGAAGCATTTTTTGAAATTTTAGTTGAATTTACATTTCCCTTGCTCAGTTATTTGAGCCTTTCTCTGTGTCTGAAATAGCAGTGTTATTTGCACTCCTACATTAATGCATTGGCGAAAGACCTGGTTAACAAAGAACCTGACAAATATTGAGATATTCTCAAATATGAAATCTGTGATTCTAGGGTGGACATATAGATCTGTCTATCTATCTATCTGCCTCTCTATCTATGAATTTTAACCATACTGCATATTTCTGAAATGAGATAGACATACAATCAGAAGTACAATGTTGAAAATCATCACTGTTGCCATTTGGATGATATAATATACTGTTGGAAAATAACTGCCTTTACATTTCAGCTCATGATTATTATTTATTTCTTAAGGTGAAAAAAAAAGCTGGGCTAGAAAAATAGAAAATTCCCTGAAGAGTTTCTTGTTAGTACCTAGGGACTAAATAGTATAAGTTTTCCAGATGCTCAGAGATAATGGTGTAATCTGACCTGCCTGTACTATGGTTAACTTGGTAGAAGTGTGGGAAAATATCTTTCAGCACCAGACTTTGTAATCTAGTCTCATTTACAATCAATATGAGTGATACAACTTGAAGAGTAAAATAAAGCCAATAAATAGTATTAGTGAAGGAAAGTGATATTTAAAAATGTCCCAAGATGTTATTACCAATACAGTTTTATTCTGTTGCCTACTTCCTTAAACCAAGTTCTTTTAGCCAAAGTCACTTAACATATTTGAATTGAATAATAAATATATTTACTTGCTTACTGTTATTTCTCAGCTGAGTTTAGTATTAATTGCTGATAATAATGGATATAAACAGCCCATTATATAATTATAAGTGATTATAAATTATTTAGTTAACAAACTAGTAAAGTGACAAGCATCTAAAATATTAGGTCTTTAGTTATTGCAAAAAAATTTCAAATTCCATAAAATTGACAACAGGTTCATGTGAAATTATCTCAAATATGTCTGGCTTTCTTTTCACAAGTTCTAAATTTTCTTTGGTTTTTTGCTTTTTATGTGATCAATTATAATGGCCCAATAGACATAAGCTATGATATAACTTTACCAAGATAATTGAATGTTTTGTTTTAGTTATTATATTCATAAATTCCATCAATTATCCAAGCTGCAGCAGCCAAGGTGCGGGACACTCTGGGTTTATCTTTCAACAAAACAGACACGGTACCTGCCTTAAAAAAGGTTATAAATTGGTGAGAAAGACAGTGACAGGCAAACACACTGTGTTCAGTAGTTGAAAGGAATCCTGATGTTATACATATTATTTCCTCACATCAAAGACAAAGGTTGCATTATAAGAAGCATGTTATTATAATCAAAATATTTGCATATTTGGTAGTGTGTTTTTCTGAATTTCTGAGGATAATTTTTCTGGCTGCATTTCAGTGAGACATAACCTTTGAAGAATGCTGCCAGATTTGAGCCCATTTCACCAGGCCCTCCTGTATCTTCCATGATTAAGGTTAAAGGTGAGGGCCATTGTTGTGAAACAAAGGATAGTCAGTGCTTGTGGAAGTTTATGATTGTGTTACTAGTATCTGCCCAAGTATCAGAATTACCTGGACATTTGGCAAAATGAGTTTCTAATAATACTCAAAAACCAGATAGAACTTCTTTATAAGTCTGATGATCTGATTTTTTCCTTTATTCACATTGATGTTTCTATTCAAGATTTAGTGAATGTGACTGTCCGGAAGTATTAATTCTGACTAGGGTTGAAACTGCTGAACCAGTTTTGTTTCGTAGGTCCATATCTTAGTAGCTTCAAATGGGTATGTACCGTGTCTTTGAAATTAGTACACTTCAGAGGAGGTAACTAAAAAGTAAACAGAGAAAGAGAAAGGGGAGAGAGGAAATCAGAATGAGATTAGGAGAAAAGATGATATTGTCTGCAATATATGGTCTCTATGTAGGTCTTACGAAAGATAATAATTCTTCAATTTGTCCCATGATAGCAAATTGCTTCAGAAGTATGAATAAATAGTAGAGAGATTGGGTCCTGGTCATATGACAAATACCAGCCTATTCACCAGGTGAACCAGCTACCCAGGGATTAAGAGAAGTAATCTACTTGAAAGTTCCATTGTATAGAAATTGCTCTGTGGCTAGAACTCACGAAACACAATTTCTGTCTATAAATTGTGCTTCTTTTCAATTATATTTCTTAAAAACTTAATAGGTTATTTTAAAATTTAATATTTGCAGTGTCTCTTATTCCTTTTTTCCCCTAAAACACACACACACACACACACACACACACACACCCCACAATCTTAATGTGTCCCTGAGATTTACCAATCAGGAAAGCAAAACAAATCAATAAAAGATTGATGTATATAAGAAGAGAAAAAAAGAAAGATTGTGGCTCAAGCCAATGAACAGCAAACTAGATCCTAAAGAAAAAAGCCCTTCAGACTTGCTGGGAGGAACCAGGGGAGTAGAAGTTAGCTCTCAGATTTGTCATCTCCCCTTGGTTCACTCTTCGCCTGCATTCACTCTCACGGGCAGGTCAAACAAAGGTCTAGTATGTGGTATACGCTGCAGCGAGTCTATAAGGCACACAGCTGTTTGTATTTGGTACACAGGTGTTTCAGTCTTTATTTTCCATCATGCCAAGAGCAAATTTTTCATGGAAAGTAATTCACAGAAATTTCTGTACCTGGTCCACAGAATTAAGCCCACCCAGGTGGAAAAGTAAAACAAGACTCAGTGCCACCTCGATTCTCACGACCAACCAGACAAGCAGGTAAATCATTTGAGAAGATTTCCAAGCTGAATCCTTTGAAAACTGATCTTACCTCAGGGGGATACCAAATCATATTCTCCATCTAAATATTCCTGCTTCAAGCTATACTTGCTCAACAAGTTTTATAGGACAGAAAAATGTTTTTTGCCTTGAAACAATGTGAATTCATCCTAGAGAAAATGCTTTATCCTTATTTTCAGCAGTTAAATGATGCTTCTTTTAAAAAGTTACTTTTTATTATAAAATAATTACTATAACCTGTTTATATATTCTATGGAAGTTGATAGACAAAAGCATGCATATTTCTAAAGACATTAAAGTCACTATTTTAGCCAAAAGTTCTTTCTGCCACAGAGTCAAATCTGTGCCCTGTGCAAACCTAAATAATAATTAATAATAATAATAATAAAAAATAATAATATGATGTTTATCTCATTAACTTTATTTTAGGCTAACGTAGAACATGTTACAGAGGCAAGATGTTTGACTTGAGAGATAGGTGACCCCGATTTTAATCTGTGCTCTGCCATCAATTAGCTGTTTTTTTTTCAATGTAATTCCCTTAACCTCTCTTGATTTAAATTCAATTATCCTTAAAATTGGAGAATTTGACTATATTATCTCCTAGGTCCCTGGAAGCTCTAAAATCTCTATGATGCTAAAAGGCCAACCTCACATAATTCCCATCTCCATCAGTTCATATGCCTGTATCTGGCCCAGTTTTGATCAGGGTTTATATGAACTAATGACATGGATATTGTGTCCAAGGATAAACTACTTCAAAGCTATGTTTCACTCCTCAGGTTTTCTTAACATATATTTTTATTTTATTTTTAACATATATTTTTAAAGTTATATATCAAATAATTAGCATTTTAATTCCAACAATTAAACCAAATCAGATATATCAGGAACAGAGTGTTCTAGCTCTGTAGGATGATAAATACTGCTAAATAATCTGGTATGTATGTATATATGTTTGTATATATATAATTTTTTCTTTTGCCAGTTGACAATTTCAGGCTATTTTTTGATCCAGGATACCAGAAGGAAGGAGAATTTCCAAAGAGAAAGAGAGAGAATGGGAAGGGAAGGAAGGGGACAGATGCAGAGGGGAGAGGAAGTAAGGGAGAGGAAAAGAAGAAAGGAAGGAAGGAAGGAAAGAAAGAAAGAAGGAGAGGAGGGAGGGAGCAAAGAGCAGTGAGAGTAAGAAAAGCCTTCTACTAGTTGTACAGTAAGATTCATTTTGTTCGCAGGAGGAGTCCCTCTGAGGTTACCAATGATCAGCCATACGTATGAGTAGCAAATGAGAACCATTCGTTTTCCTTGAGGTGGCACTGCACTTCTCAGGAGTGGTGTGGATACACTGATGGGTCATGATTAGTTAGAGGTGAATTTCAAGTAATTTGATCTTTGTTAAAGGAGCAAACTTTGCAAATGATTTTCTTTAAAGTAAATCAGAACACATTTAGGTTAAGCCTATAAAAATAACCCTTTTGCTTCTATTCTGACATTCTGTCTTGAGAGGAAAGAAAAAGTAGAGTAATAGAGGGCTGTAAATTGTTCACAACTCTGATAGTAAGTGCCTGTCTAGCTGAGAAAGTCAAGGAAACCCTTTGGATGAAAATTACATAAACTGAACTCAATTTAGCCTAAGAAAGAGGTAGAATACTGGGAAGGAGATGGATAGAGGTTTGCCTCAGACTTTATTGAAGCAAGCACTCAAATAGTCCACTGAGCCTTCCTATCTCATTTGGACCTAAAACTGTCTGGGCTTCAATCCCTTACTGCAGGGAGACCATTCCATTTCAAACTGGAAGTGGGAGAGCAAACGTCACAATACACACACACACACACACACACACACACACACACATGCTATATGTCTATATGTGTATGTGTACATATGCTGAGTATTTTCTTTACATATATTACATATTATATTAATTATATTCCCTTTCTTGTTTATATGTATGTATAAATGTTATATGTTTTAACATTATATAATTATATTATTTTAAAATTATACAAATGTTATATGTTTGAATATATATACATACATAGGTATGTATATGAATATGTGTGTGTGTTGAATATATATACACATGTGTGTGTGTGTGTGTGTGTGTTGTGTGTGTATAGATACTATATATCTATCTCCTGGGGAAGGACTCTGTTTCGCTCAGGTAGTTTGGTTGGTAGTTTGGTACTTCCACCTGACAGATAAATCACCGTGGCCATAAGGACCTGGTTCTATATCTAGAGGGCCAAATTGCAATGACAGGCAGCTTCACCAGAATAAACAGGATGCTAATATGGAAGGCGTGTCTAAAAACAGTGGTTCTCTGCTGAGTTGAGTGCAGAAAAGTTTTTATCTAATTAATTCAGTTATTCTCTTCAATAACATCTAAAGAACAGAAACAAAGTAAGAATTACCTAGCCACCATTTCCATTTTTTAAGCTGCCCTAATGCAATTCAAATGCACTTTGCATATTTATTGCATAAAAAAATCAGACAGGTTACAAACAAAAAATAGAAATTAATACACCAATCAGGCTGTTAATTGTGAGAAATATAAACAAGCACTTAATATGATTTAAAAATGGAAAAAGTGTTCCCTGCCCTAAAATTACAACTTGGCATTTCATAGCTGTGACTAAAAAACAATGCCGATTTAATTTTGTTAAATAGTCCTTGTGAGTGTGTTTGAGTGTGTGTTTGTGTGCGTGTGTGTTAAGGAATATTTGGTGGCTTTATTAAATATTTTAGTCATTTTAAATGACCACTGAATCACTTTTATTTTAGCTTTGGCTTCCACAGTTTTCTACAGACATAGTCATGAGCTAAAGATCATCTTGTTAATTGTGACATTATAATGTCTTTATTTTTATTAGGAATTACAAGTAGAAGTATATGTGTTTTCAAGCATAGGTCTATGTTATGTAGGAATATTTAGAAGTAAAATTCCATTTTAAAGACCCAGAAACTATTGCTAAAAAATAACAGACACTTTGTTGGCTTAAGTACAGGATTTAGTTTATTACTGTTTTCTGACAAATTTACTCAGTGTTAGGCAAAACACTAGGTTCTGGGAATTTAGAAAACCTATATAGTGATCTCTATCATCAAAAAGTTGATAATCACACATTTGTGTGTGCAATGTGCACATATGTAGGAAAGTTGAATAGAAATAAGAGAGTTTAAAAACATATTTTAAAACAATATACTTAATAATGTATTTTAAAATTTGGCATCATACCTTTTGCTAAAATTGGTGAAATTAATTTGACAAGAATTTTTACCCAATATCCTGAAAATTAAATTAAGGAATATGAAATGACTTTCATAAATTTGACTATATTTCACTTATAATCTTTGTCATTTCTATGTGTATGATAAACAATCTATAACTGATTTGATGGACACATCAATGATTAAGTAATGCTTATATTTAAGGTTGTAAATATTCTCAATAAGCTATTGTATATAATATTCACATCATTTCAGAAACATTTTAGCAAGTCCTCTGGTTGACCAAACCTCAGCTAATTCATCATCCCTATTTTCTCACTCACCAACTAAAGCAATTTCCTTTCATTTGGGTGCCAGTTAGCACTTCAAGTTTCTTTTCAATTATGTTTTTAATTTTTTTGAGTTGTATTTGGCCTCCCATTTCAGTCTAATTTTAGGCAGTACCTCTTTCTTACTGGATACCCATAAGTCATTCTTGTGTTGTTGTTGTTTTTTATGTATTTCTTCTTAACTCAAAAATGTAAATTCCCCAAATTTGCCAGAGGATAATGATTTCATATTCCATAGTAACAGGCTCACACTAAAGCTGTTTAATTTTGAAGTCACTTTTTCATATCCATTCTCACTCATGCTCTATAATGCCAGAATGGCCTCTTGCTTTCCCTGCTCCTGCAGTACTACCATAAAATTTCCTAAAACACCACTTTGACCTATCCAAATGGTTAGTGGACCCTCATTTCTTACTAAATTATGTTCTAATTCCTAGTCTAACATTCAAGAAAAAGCATTCATGCTGAGATTCTAACAATTTTCTAGCGATGTATTTATTATTTACTATATATAGCTTGTATACTAGTTATATCTCCTGTGCTTTAAAACATATCGTGAGCTTCATCCAAGCAAGATTGCTTGCTCATAAGGAAGCAAAGTAGTCAGAGTTTGGGGCAGAGAGGAAACTGGGGAGTTGGAGGGCTGAGATCTGTCACTGGCTTAGTGTACTAGGCTAAGCTGAGTAGTGCAGACAGAGAGGTATGTGAAGGGAGGTTTCCAATAGTCGGCCAGGTATGGTGACATGGTAGAACATAAATATTTAGTTCTGGTTCATTCAAAATATTTGTTAACAAAGTTGCGTAGCCCTCTGAATACCCAAAGAAGAGAAAAGAACATAGTTACAATTCTGAGATTTGGTTCAGAGGTCTTTTTCTTGTATTTACAGAAAAAGAAGCATAAGCTAGAGCAAAAGTAATAGCTCAGAGAATATGTACATGAGCTTTGAAATCAAATAAATATGATTAGATGAGATTATAAACTTGCCTTTGTTGTTTACTAGCCCTCATACCTGGGGTAGTTTTTAATTTTTTAAGCCCTACTTGAAGTTCTGAAAATTTCAGGGGCACCTGGCTGGCTCAGTGGGTACAGCATGAGACTCTTGCTCTCAGAGTTGTGAGTTCAAGCCCCATGTTGGGTGTGGAGCCTATTTTTTAAAAAATAAACAAATAAAATAAAGTTTTGAAAACAAAACTCAAGTAGAAATCTTGGGGGTTCTTAATAGGTTCAGGCATCTGCAGAACCTTGGGTGGCGAGGAAAATGAGTCAGTAGCCTGATGACTAGGGTAGGAACTCAAAATAGAGGCCACATGAGAAACCTAGTGCAGAAAATTGGGAGAGTTGTTTGAATAACTTCAACTCATAAGAATCTGGAAGCAAACTAGCCAACAGTAACATAGGATGACCCAGGAAAACTTACCAGAGACAATGACTTGGTATCTAAATTTCCACTGAAGAGCAAAACAGTGCCCTGGCTCAAGTCAGCCTCAATCAGTCTCAAGAAGAGCTCCCAAGCCCTCTACCCTCCAAATTAAAAACTGGGTTTTGTTTTCTTAGGCATGAATGTGGCTCATTCTAATGATGAATAGTGCTCTAGGGTACTAGAGTCCTGTATAGTTATGATGAGCATCTCAGATCTATGTACATGAATGCATTTTATCTGAACCACATGGATCCACAATTCGGTTAGAAATCTAATGAAAATACGTTATCTTAATATATCTGGTATCCCTGAATTTATTGCTGTTACAGGAGCCAGAACAAAACCACAGGAGTAATTTTTCATATAGAATTTTGGCTCTTCTACTGCCATCCTTAGCCAGAAGCACAATGCCTAAATAGTCAGCAAAGTTAAAGAGAACAGGGGAAAGAGTTATCTACATTGTTGTAGGCCTCCCAAGTAGTTTGCTTCAGGTTACTATTTATTTTTCTCAAATATTTACATTCTCTTGTAACACATTCTGGAATCATCATGTTGAATTGTCTAAAGTATTCCATCTATGTGAAGAACTGAGAAGATATTTGTAAACCTGTATTGGCAGGAAAATGGACTAATGAAGATCTAAGATATTCGTTATCTGGTTGAAACAAAAAATACAGACTGAATTAGTACAAGAAAATGAAAAAATAACATAATGTCATAAATAGTAGTGGAGGCTCTATCATCCATGTCTCTCTTTGGTGGAAGTAGTGATAATGCTGACTCATTTATAACTTGTTTACAACTTTCATTTAAAGGGAAATTACTTTATGCTATGTTTTTTTTTTTTCATTTCAAATTATTTTTTTCTTTTTTATTTTTTTAATTTATTTTTTTATTATGTTATGTTAATCACCATACATTACATCATTAGTTTGTCATGTAGTGTTTCATGATTCATTGTTTGTGATGGGTATTAAAGAGGGCACGTACTGAATGGAGCACTGGGTGTTATATTTTATGCTATGTTTTACATCTAACAGTTTCAGGTATGCCAGCATAGATTTTTATTTCCATTACTCAAATGTCAGTTCTAATGCTATAAAGAAAAAGTGCACTAATTGTTGGTACAGTTTATATTGGGATCCATTATTTCCTTTCAGGACCAAGAAACATGATTATGATTATCATATGTATCTAATATGTGCTCTCTTTTTAATGAACACTGAAGGGATGTAGGATAAATTTCTGGCGTTCAAATACTGTAAAATCTGATGCAGGAAATAATGAGTTTGAGCATCATTTCTAGAGATAACTATTAAAGCCAGTTATTGTGTGTGTGTGTGTGTGTGTGTGTGTGTGTGTAGAGAGAGAGCAAGCAGTAACTGCAGACACTTACGTAGCATTGACAATGTGCCAGATATGTTATAAATGCTTTATATATATAAACTAATTTAATCCTCACAAAAAACTATGTGTTAGATACTTTTATTGAACGAATTTCATAGACACAGAGGGACATATAGTATAAAATATTCCAATAAGGGAAGTGAAATGTAATACAAAATCAAGCTAAGAAAAAGATGCCACATGTCCTGTTGCCAACACTAAAATTATAGGCCTTACAAGATTGGGTTTTTCTGGTTCTTAGGCAAGAACTCCTAACCTTGTGTTCTGCACTACCTACAATATTACCAAGTAATATTGAGACTTCCAGACCTTCAGTTTGCCTGCCTGCACATACCTGGTTGTGGTCCACAAGGTTACATAAGAGTACAGATTCCATACATATGCATATAATGAAACGTCTTTTAGAATTTGGAGGTATCGTAAAGAAATTGAGTCAGTGGGAAAATATATTGTCCGAGGGCTAATAAAGAGGGAAGTTACTATAAGTAAATGAAAAAGTTCCATTTGCTAGGTTCTATTTATTTTAATTATGCCAAATTTGAAAAGACCTATAAATGTATAATTTATACCCAATATTATAGCTTCTTAAAGACAACTCCTTCAACTTCCTCCACAGATAAACCATGTTTTCTTCTTTCCACGGATCATCCATGAGATATCTATTCTGTCTGTAAACTTGACTCTGAATAAGCCATAGCAGAGTTTCTGCAGGCTCTTAGTCTATAATTTGTGAAATACTCATCTGGCCTGTAAGGCTGATGGAGCATGGATAGGAAAAAAATTATCTAGATGTTTACCATACATTGGGCCAGTCTACCCAAGATTGGTGAATTAAAAATTGGTTTAAGTGGGGCACCTGGGTGGCTCAGTTGGTTAAGCGACTGCCTTCGGCTCAGGTCATGATCCTGGAGTCCCTGGATCGAGTCCCGCATCGGGCTCCCTGCTCAGCAGGGAGTCTGCTTCTCCCTCTGACCCTCCCCCCTCTCATGTGCTCGCTCTCATTCTATCTCTCTCAAATAAATAAATAAAATCTTTAAAAAAAAAATTGGTTTAAGTGTAAGTCTTTCTACTTACATTTATAAAAAAAGTTATATTTATATTTATAAAAAAGTTGTTTTATCACCCATATCTATAGGTAAATTTATAGATACGGCTATAGTTATGGATGTAGATTTCCTTAGCTCTTACTCTCATGAAAAGTAATTTAATGCAAAAAAGTTACCATCTTTTTAAAGGTTGTATATGTTTCATTGAATGTATACAGTAGTATACATTGTATACTGTATATATTGAAAATATAGCAATCCTGAAAAGAGTAATTATGTAAAAGGTATACTTGATATGGTTTCTCAATTGACATAAAGCAATATGTGATCAAGTAGCATTAAATTTAGTAGCATTAAATTTACTCCAGTTAAAGTGTACAAAGTCCTCCGGGGCAGGGTCAAATGTACATAACCTTGCTTTTATAGATGCTCTTGGTTCAAAGGATCCTGCATATCTGTTAAAAGAAGATTTCCTCTCTTAAAAGAAGATAACAATGATCACTTTAATGAATGACTGTGAGGATTGTCAATAATATTAGTAGTATATTGCTGTACCATTGGCGTGTCTGGTACAGATTACTTTTTAAACATATGTTTAAATATTATTATTGTAATGGAGATAATTATATGTTATTTATCTTGTTCTCCCATGAAGCTTGTAAAGGTGTGCTAGGCTTAAAAGTTTCAGTCATTCTCATATCATTTTATTCATTTATTCATTCATTTATTCACTCATTCACTTAATATGCATTTATTGACTACCAACTAAATGTTAGTCTGCATTTTAATTGTTGTAGATGCAACAAAGTATAGAAAATGTCTGAAAAAAAATTTAGGCAGATGATCATATAGAGCGTCAAGAACTCTTGCTATGCATGTTGGTATCCTTAGTAAGCCTTGATCTAGACAGCCCCCTCACACCAGAAACAGCAGGACGCCTTGCCCTCCTTTCAAGGTTTGTTATACTTCCTAGGGCTCCACTTCCTTTTTGACTGGACTAATCTCCCACTTCTTCACTTATGGCTGCTTTTAATGTCTTCTCCTAACTAAATGTCCTCCTTTATGGCATCTCCATCTCCTCCTGAGTAACATTTGACCTTAGCAAGGAAAGATATCAATTTTTTCCCAGCACCATAAATATTCCTGTTTTCATTTCTAAAATAAGTACCTAGGATTTATTGCAGGAAAAATTAAATAATAATTGTTTATTTTTATGCTCTTCTTTTTTTCTCAGTAGCATATCTAGGTCACACTTTCCCCAAACCCCTCATCAGATCCTTTCCCACCCCTCCCCCCCAACACACACATGTGCAATTATATATATATATATATGTATATATCTTACATCCTTTTCATTGAGAGGTCAGTCTTGCACAGCTTTAGGGAACCAATTCCTGTTTTCAGAATGAGAGGGTGGAGTAGAAAATTTAGAAAATTTTCTCATGCCCTTGGTGGTAATTTATCCTAAAGGCGACATCCAAATCGAGGACATAAAAAACAAACTCTTTAAGAATAGACAAGTGACCCAGAATCAATAGAAAAATATTATTCTCTATACCCTATCATCCGTAGTATAAACTGAGTGAAGAAGTTGTTCTTAATCATCATTGATTAGTTAGGAATACAATGTGGTTTTTGAATGTTCCGAGGCTTTATTTTAATGTTCTTGGGAAAACGAATTCATAGGAACATAAGTAAAATACAGATATCTCAATATTGAAGTTGTTCAAATGCCCTGGTCTCTAAAACTTCAGATCATCCTAAGATATCCTATTTCTTTGCCAGACCTTCAGTTTCTTGGTCACAGAAACCAGTTTTGTGCAACAAGGGAAATAGAACAGATGGCAAAGCCACAGCTCAGAAAAGAAAAAATAATCATCCCTTCTGGTTTAGATAATCCCTAGAGTTTTGCTTTTAGAATCAGACTAGTTTCCTATAGCAATACCTTAAAAAGAAGAATGAGGTTTTGTGGTTGGAATTTATGACTAGAAGTGAGGAATACTAGGTTATAATTCTGGTTGCACCGTTTATTCATTGTCTCTGAGAGTGGTGAAGTAGCACTGATTAATAAACAAATATAGGCAGTCCGTTTCTAGGACTCTGTGAAAAGCACACTAGGCAAATATTCACTGTCACCAGAAATACTTAAAATATGATTATTCAAATATCAGATGGCAAAATAAATGAAACATAGGAAAGATTTATTTTCACCAGTCTGAAAATATGTAAAATCATGCAGAAACCAAGAGTGATTGTCTCAGTTTTTTTTTTTTTCTTTCACAAGGTTGACAGAATGATATTGAAAAGGGTAGCATTATCTCCTCAAAATACAGTGTATAAATCTTGCTTTGGATTAGTATGTCACATTTTCTCTTTCCCTTGAACTTTTACACGGTGGGAAAGAATTCCTCAAGAGTTCAGCAGAAACATCACTTTACCAAACATCTATCTATGAATACCATTGTGCACAGGAAGTGAGGTGAATTTAATAAAATAGTCACAACTAGCCAATGGCAGCATCTGACCTTTGGAAATAGAAGCTTTTGGAAATCAGAACACTGGTTTGGGAACCTGGAGTTCTCATCCGCCCACTGACCCCCCGAGAAGGGACAGCCTTGTAAATGAAGTGCTGGAGGTGAATCTAGATGGTGAAGGAGGTAGACTCGGTCATGCTTTGACCCTGTGTAAGCAAGAACTGTCATAAGAAAGACAGAGAAGGAGGCTTTGAACACAAAGACTTGACCTCAAAGCTTAAAGCGAGAGGTGGTTCCCTCTCGTGTCAGGTAAATCATGGATATTTGCAATTGCTTTTGAGTTATCACAGAAAAGGTGCAAACATGAGAAGTGAAATGCCATTCTACTTAATATATCCGAAATAGGACAAGAAATCTTTATCATATTTTATCTGATTTTTATCCACATGTTTTTCTTTCATTGGTTTATTGAGTTATTTGGGTCATGACATTCATTCCATCTAAACCATTTTCTTCACATTTGGAATATAAACACACCAATTGTTGCCACATGTAAGCACTAGCAAAAATTAGCGTCTTTATAAAATGTTGTTCTGAGTCTTTATTGCTGTTCCGTTTCATTTACGGAGAGCCAATGCACACACACCGTTGATGAATCAGATTAGGGAAAATCACAGCAGGCATTGTTTAGTTTCTCTGCGAGGATTACTGTTACAGAGTAGGTACACATTCTTGTCCCAAAACAAATGATTTGAGTATTCTGCCAGTGCCTATATGTTTATGCATCTTAATACTTTAAATGTTACCTGATTACATTGTATGAAATTCTAATTCTATACCAAGGAAAATTAAAGGTAATAGAGGTCTAAGTTTTAGAATCCATTATGGCCCCAGATCCCTAATGTCCTGAGGGAAAGATGTAAGTTTTAAAACAGGTAGCATGGTAAACTGGCTTTACAGTAGATTTGAACTGCAGATGGGTTACTTGTCACAAGTTCAAAGAACTCCAGTAGAGACTAAAATAAAAAAAAAAAAATTAAAGTGCCCAGCCTGTTTTTGATGAGTGTTTGACATTTATTACTTCCTTTGGCTTTTTCTTTTCCCTTAAAAAAAAAAAAAAAATGTTCTGTGATTTAAAAGCACCAAACCTCTGGCTGTGATAGAGTCAGAAATTAAGTTAGTCAGAAAATGATATTCCCTTGTCACCACCATTTGATTCATGGAAAATCGTGGAGACACTGTCTTTCCCCAAATGATTTTTGACAGTTTTCTAAATCTCCCTTTCAACTATCTTAGCCATCTCGGTCTGGAAGACCTATGCCATGGGAAAACTCAGAGGGGAAAAAAGAAAAGCAAAAATGTAATATATTACCTTTTTAGATTTCAGTTTTTCCAGCATCCATTTCTACTTCACCAGCAAAGAGAAAAGTTATCAAATAGTCAAACTGGAAGAGGTACTGTCTGGCCCAGCACAACTGAGCTTCTATCCAGAGAGAAAAGTCATTATAGGGTTCAGAATACTTTTTATTTATGTCTCATAAACAAGGTTAAAAATAACACCAAAAAAGGATGTTAACCATATGCCATCTTGCAGTTTGTGACTAAAGGGGATAAAGTTACCAAAGTTCCCTCAAGCTCTTTGAACTTGAGAGCCAGTGTGCCTTTTCTGTTCCATTGTACAATATGATAAACAGTAACCCCTTCATTGCTATTCTAGAATGTATGGTAGGCTCCCTTTGTTCAGCAAACACAGTATAGCACATCATTTTTATTACTGCACTTAACCAGAATACTTCAAAGAGAGGCTTATATTCACTAGGCTTTTGTTTTCCTTATTTGCCCCTTAAAAAAACTCTTTTAGATAAAATCATAATTGAAAAATCATAGGCTAAAGAATGTGCAAAGGATCCTCGGGTATCCGAGCAGTGGTCAATTATAAAGACTTTTACCAGGGTTTTAAGAATATATTTCATCCTTCAAAAATAAACAAGTTAAAGATAAATCATTACTTTCAGGTAACAATATAATTTTTAGTATTACAAGACATATAACATAGCTACATTTACTACCTTCATTTCACAAATTCATATACCATTTATAGACATCTAAATATGGCAGAACAACATTCTTCAAGCTACCTGAACATGTCATTTCTTGTTAAAAAGAGAGTCACATTCATAGATTTTTCTCTACATTGTGCATGTATTTAAGCAAATAAAAGGACCGCAAATGTGCAAAACCAATTGTACAGAGACTTGAGTTGGGATGTGATGTTGCCCTCGTCACATGATCATTGTCACCCCTGTCACCCACACTGTTTTCTCAAAGCTCCAAATGCTAATTGAGTGTTTTTATTTTATTCTTGTGCTTTGGGAAAAGATTTTAAATCTCCAGATACTCAATAAAGCTGAATAAAAAGTGATAGAAGCAGGATTGTTTCATCTGCCATCACAGTATAAAGGACATTACAGTTTTAAAAGTTTTGCCTATTTTACCCGTAGGCAGTTGTTTAAATCTCAGAAAACATGTTGCAGAATGTTTCTCTTCTTATTTTTGGATGTGACTTTGGTATGGCTACCAATCTCTAGGCATCCTTCCTCTTTCTCTTTAGCAATATTGGTTCTCATACTGAAACTGATGATGACTGTGACCTCAGAATAAAATTATAGGAGTTTTGCAATCAATGGAAATAATACAGCAAGGACACAGGGGAGATCAACCTCTGAAGTTTTCTAGGTTACATCAGAGAGAAGGGACGAGGTAGACTCCAGAGATAATCACCAAAGACTGTAAATTTGAATACTTCTTTAGGTCTCAAGTTTCAACAGAGTTCGCATGGTGTAGCAGATGTGTTTCTGTGCATTTCTGGTTGAAATTCCACAATCTTTGTGAAAGGGTCAAGGTTCAGTGTTGAAGAGGAGCCTGGCCATGAGGGAGTATTGCCTGTGAATGAAGGTAGCCATGGAAACCGGTGGAGACAGGAGTAAGCTTTCCAAAATCTCAATTCTTTATGCCTCAGTTTAGTCAGGTATAATGTGGGGGTAAAAGAATAGCAGCCTTACAGAGTGGTTGTGCAGGTAGCAGAGATAATATATATGTAGCTATTAAAGGAAGGTCTGCATGATGGTAAGTGTTCAAAAATATCGATTGTTATTTCTATTTGCTTTATGATTTTTCACCTTTGAGCCAAGGCCTGCCCATGCCAGGTCCTTAATGTTCCTGAGTACTTCACTCCATGATGATCTACTTTCAAGTTAAAGCTTTGGAGCCTCATCTTAATTCAGTCTATCTTTCACTTTGCCATGGTCTCCAGTCAAAAATAGAACTCAACAACACACGCAGGCTTCATAGAGGAAGTCCTTGTCAAATTTTATTTCATTAAAATGTGAAGAAGGCCATTAGAAATAATGCTGTCCCGAACCTCTTATAAATGCCTTTCGGTACATATGCTTAGGCCAAGAGACATGGTCATGGTGGCAGCAAAATAGACAAAACTAACCCATGATGATAAAAGCCAGGTTGGCAATTACGTCTCTAGATGGGTAGCTAATGACTGGGAGGCAGCAGAGGCAAGCTGCTGGGATACTGGAAATCTTTTATATCTGGATTGGGTGGTGGTTACATGTTATGTCCATTTTATAATGATTTGTCATCTGGCACTTAAAATATGTACACTTTACAATTGTCCAACTAAAATAGAAGTGTTCTAAAAATGTTTGAAGAAGAGATATCTAGAAGTATGTAAGGATTTTCATGAAATGCATATTATTTAAAATTCACGCTGGATTATTATGGGTCATTGCCCTCTGGATTCAAATCTCAGGAAAGTCCCTAAGCCGCTGCACCTCAACTCTTAGGAACAAGTCCTTCTCATTTTTGCCATGCACTAGGCTCTGTCTCCCTTCATTCTTTTTCCTAGTTAGTTTCATTGACTTTTAAATCATTTCCTGTTATTTACTGAAAGTTTTAGCACCCAATTTAAGTCCTTTTTTTCCCATCCAAATCTTACTGCTATCTTATGCAAATTCAATGTCTTTGTTTTTGCTCAGCTGACAACCTACCCTCTCAGTTCCTTGGGCTCATCTCCATTTGTCTCGACCTCAGTGACTAAGTTCCTTACTCACATATGGGCCTTGTCATCACCATGAGGGGTTTGGAATAAAAGATTGAGACGACTAAATCTATCACAGCCTCCTTCGTTTGGGTACTCTCATTCAGCGATTCCCTGTAGAGCCGTTCAGTTCTTTGTCTCATTCCCACATCCAAAGAGCCCCGATGATTCTATTTTCTCAATGGTTACCATGTTTTCATTTCTTGACAATCTTCCTTGTTTAACTTATCATTCACTATCAAGATAACACCTCATTCCTCTGGGCCAGTTCATCTCCCCTGTTTCTTTCTGCTAAACCCCAGTCTTGGATCATTTGAACCGCCTGTCATCTCCAAGCTTCCACCGGAAACTGCTAGAGAAAATCACAAAACAATGTAAGTTGGGAACAGTACACACTCATGATGACCAGCACCAAACAGGCTGTGATTCTGCCCGGTGGTTCTTAGTTTTCCTCATCACCTGCTTCTGCCCTTCTACTCAGCAGTCATTTCAAAGTGTACTTATCTTTCTTACTTGCAGCCTTTCCCTCCCTCTCAGAGACAATTTAGCCACTTACCGCAGTGGAGAAAATTATAGCCATCAAATGAGAACCATATCAACTTTCTGCCACTTGATGGATAAATATGAGGGTCTCATCACTTGTAATTTTCTTACTCCATTTTGACACAGCTGCAAATGTTTTCTTCCTCCTGTTCAACTTCTGTCCTGGACCACATTCTCTCTTCTTGCAGCTCTCACTCTGCGTTCTATCTCTTCACTCCTGTAGCCTCAACTCTTACTTCTATACCAGACGGTTCCTAACATGATTTTGCAATTCTCTTCCGTCTAAAACCTTCCTCTAGCCTGCACCTCCCACCAGCTGCCACTCCCCTTTTTCTCTTCTTCCTTTCACAGCTAAATATGCTACAATATGTAGGTACTTACATACATGTATTTATATATGTGAACACATATGATACATACTCAATACATGCATTATATATCTATATCTAACTATAATGTAAATATACATACACACACATATAATACCTAGGTTGTATACCTGTACCTGTTTTGCATACTTTTTTGTCTCTGCAAAAATGAGCTCGGCAAAGTAGCAAATAACTAGGTGATAACTAGGTCACTTAATCTAATAGACACTTTGCAACCCTTATCATAGATTTTGGTTTTTTTTTGGCCTTTCTCTCCACTAAATTAGAAACTGTGTGAGGGCTGGGGCTAGATCTGTCTTCCTACTCTTGTATCTCCATACCCCGCATAGTAGATCCTCAGTAAATATTTACTGTATAATTTAACTAATGCTATAAAAGGTCTTATAATACTCTTTACCAGAACTTGCGTTTAGTCTCTGTAGAAAGCATCTGTTACTTAAGCACAAAGGAAATATTTACTAAAGCTTTCAGAGCCAAGATCTCTTATTCAACTTTATTTAAGTTCACACTTTTGGCATTTTAAAATACATTGATGAGTTTATATAATGCAATTTCTCTAAATGGATAGGAGAGTAAAATAATGTATTTTATATCATCCAACATGTCTTGATTCTTCATTGTATAACAGAGACTTTTAATGTTTGTCATCCAGAATTACTATGCAAGAACTTGTTTTTCTAATATATATATATGGGAAAATTTGGTTTTCATAAAAGATAAATATTCTTCAAGAACAAAGGAAATATCTTAGGTAAGCAGTACTTTTCTGACAGGTTCATAATTTATGATGAGACTTCACTTTCAATGGATCTTAAATGTTTACCCCATTTTGTTGTATATGCTACAGCAGACTCAGTATCACATCTGGGGAAAAAAACAAAAACAAAAGCCTCATTCCTCCTGCGTTATTCTGTGGTTTGCCTTTTTATGGAGGCCAGTATTCTTCTATTTGTGTCAATGGTTTTTCCATATTTTATCCCTCATAACTGATTATCCGGCCTATCTCCCCATGGCTGACTATATTATCTGATACTCTATTTTAGCAGCACCAAAGAATCACCATCCACCAGGTAATAGTCAAGTGATCTAATGTTGATTGTACTCCTGCTCAGTACGTATCAAAACCCTCCAGAGAGCAGTGACATTGGGGATGGAGCATTTGCTTTCCATCCGCTCTAAAGGCACTCCGTAAGAGTCTATTCTTGGATTGATCTGAATATTCAAACAGTTGTGTATCATTTTGACCCCTAATAGAATTACTTTTCTCGAATTATAGAATGTTATTTTTAAAAACCATATTATTTTCATGGTTTTATTTATTGTAAGTATATGTGACATCAAATTTCTCAGGACCCTAAGAAGAAATTTCTCCAGTTGCGGTACCAGGAATAAGTATAGGATATGTTCTCTGCAATTGGTTTATTTTATTGTGTGGACCTTGAATCACATTCTTGATTGTATTAACCTTCATTGTCTAACTAGCAGCTCAAAGGGAGACAAGAAGGTCTGAGTTCTCTTGTTCTAGGTTAATCAGAGGAGAGTTCCTAGTCCTTGAGAGAAATCTGTAGATTCAGTGACCCAAAGATTCATACTAATTGCTCTCAGGATACAACAAACTGCTTTTGCTGCTCAGGGGAAGCTCAGTATGTGGTGAGGCTAGATGAGTCATGTAATAATAAGTTTTGTGTAAAGAGTACTGGGGCGGTCACTAGATGTGTAGCATGGTTTCTGCGGGACCTCTGCTCCATGGATAGCCTTTAAGCTATAAAGAAATATAGTTTTCTTGAGTCAGCCTTCTGGCTCAAAAACAGTCTCCCTGTCTTCACTTAAGCATAGATGTCCTCACTTAGGGATAAATGAGAACACACTGCTTATCCTGGAGTCAGTTCTTCTGACCATGTGTATTGGCGTCAAGTCCTCCTGTCCACTTGGAAGCAGACTCTTGGCTCCTGATCATGTAAATCAGTCCTCCTGGCTTCTAACCTGCTGTTTCTCAGTCAGAAATTCCAACCCAGCTGCTCTCCTGATGACTTACCAAAACATAGCACCTTGGATCAGGAAATGATGCTTTCCATTTTAACCAATGCTCCTGAAAACCCAACGCACCACAACACTGATAGAATTAAAAACTGCATAGAATAAAGAAATGAATAGAGTTATTAAAGCTTGAGTTTGTTGTAATTTAACAAGCATTCCCTTCGTTGCATAAATGGCTTAAAAGGCATGAGTTATATTTGAACTTATTTATACTGTGAAATTCTTATGATAAGAAAAACCCTACAGCTCTATGAGTTTTATTACTACTGCCTCATCTACAGTTAATAAAAAATATTTAACTCTTCAGAAGATTATCTCCATCCTGGACATGGGCACTTTTTTTTTTTGCCAAATTGAACAGAAAACGAAAGGAAGAATCAAATATTCTGTAACTGACAATAAGAAGTGATTCCTGATAGATTTTGTAGGAAATGATGAGATCAGGATAAAATACTATAACTGGAATTTTTCCTTTATCCTGTATTTTTAAAATAACCTATTGTTATAGGTAGCCATTTGGAGAAAGTTTCCATTACTTAGAAATAGTGAACTGTCAACTTACATTGAATTGTAGAAACAGATTAAAATGAAAATGTAAAGTGCCAAGCTTGTTTTAGAGTTAAAAAAAAATCCCTATTGGCCTGTGTCCAAAATATTTGCCTCCCAAATGTCATCTTTAGAACAATTTTTTAAACCCTCTGTGATTGCCTATCCCTCCTCTCAACTCCCAGCAGGCTAAAGCAGACTCACATAGTCCCACACAGATGTAGACAGAGAAACTGCTCATTATCAATCAACGAACACAAACAAGTTGAAGACTGCTCCGTTCCCCTGTTAAAGGTAAAGAGGCTTAAAGCCCCTAAAGAGTTTATTATTCTGAGCCTGAGATCGTCAAAGTCATTTGATTTTGACCTGCACAGTAGCCACAAAGGTTAAATTGAGGTTAAGTTTCCCAAACAAAATGGAAGCAATTAAACAGTTAAATAATGTTGCTTTATTTTTGTTTTTAACCCAGAGGCCAAAAAAAGTATTAATGTAATCAAAATGAAAATTTTTGTATACTTCTAAGGAACGCAAGTGATACATAAGAACTTGCCATTTATGCTTAACTATATGTTTTTACACACTATTTTTTTTTCACTAAAAGTAACACAGGAAGAATATCTATATATCCAGCCAGTAACTGATAGTAAGGTTTCCCTGTTTGCAATCGGATGTCTAAGGACTTTTGAAGTCTATCATTTTCCATTAGGCAGTAAAAAAAATCAGCTTTGTTGAAATAGAATATTAATATTACTTATATGTTTGTTTGAATATGGTCAATTAGAAAGAAAACAGAGGCAAACGAACTGGATGTAGCTATTTTCCTTCTCTTGGAACATTATGCAAGCATAACCTATTTTATTTTTATTTTATATAAATCATCTTCCCTTTCATTATCTCACCTGACTTCTAAAATAACTTTATAAGGTAGAGGGACATTTGACAAATAAAACAAACAAACAAAAAGATTACATGACTTGGAAAAAACCACATATTTAGTAAGAGTTGGAGCCAGACTCTAGTTTACTGCTGATTTCATACATTACATTACATCAGGCCTGGAATCATGCCTCTTTAAATATCATGGAGTATTTGGTTATCTCTGATAAAAAATATATTTTTTGATGGTATTCTTAAAGAATAACTTTTTAGCACCATAAACAATAGTTGACATACTGTTTACTGAATCTTGTGTGTCTGCAAAAATATCTTAACCCACTACCATGGAGAAGGGGAGACCTGGATGTGTTGATTGTATCTGCATATGTTGGCAAAAAGTTTTAAAAATTTTGGACTGTGACCAATGTAAGTCTTCTTACTAAATTCCTTTTCCAGCTTGATCTTAATGGCTATTCTAAGAACAAATACTCCCCTACCTTAAATTAATCTAAAAGAGTTTTAGGTAGAGGGGTTAATAAAAGCAGAAGGGTCCATTTGAAGAATGGCCCCTTCAGAGATTCTCTAGATACTTGACAACCTACAGATACAGTAGCTGGAGGGGAGGAGCTCCTTTGAGGAAGCAGAGGACTGGCATCCAACAAAATCTAGAGAAGCACTTTATTCCTATGAAACAGGGAAGGGAAAACACTGAGTGGCATAAAATATCACACATCACTTGCCAAGTATAGACACACCCAGGTTTCCTGTTCCACATGAGGTTAGAGCTTGGATCACAGATGTCCAGCCGTGTCATGAGGGAAGGAACAGTCACTCTGAGGAGCAGTTCTTTTTTTTGTTGTTGTTGTTGTTCTTTGAAGCCCTACACTCCCTTATAGTGGGGGCGCTGGCCTATTAAAGGTCTTAAGGAACCTTTTATAGCATCTCCTAGGTAGAGATTGTCCCAACATACACTGTGTCATTAAAACAAAACAAAACAAAACAAAACAAAAGACATGAAAGAGTGGGATTTTTTTTAGGTGGTATACTTCAAAAAAATTTTTAGCACTATAAACTTCATTGATACGCTGTTTATTGAAACGTGTCTGAAAAAAATATGTTAACTCTTAAAGATAACTGGGCTAAAGAAGGCAGTTTTTATCTTTAGGCAGAATAAGGAGAGACAAATTCTAGAGGAACCTAAATGTATATCTGCTGACTTTCCAGAAAAGACAAATGAATACTCAGTTTATGGTAAAATGGTTGCTTGACCACATGGCACAACCTCTCAGCAAAAGGTTACGCATCTCATCGTTCCCTTTTGTTGTGAAGTATTTGCTTGCTGGAGCGTGCAATATATACACATGAGTGATACAGAAAGTAGTTGTACTTCTTAATTTGTCAGAATGGTGTGGTCAAAAATTTGAACTGTTTTTGAATTCCATATCAATAATTTTCCCGCAGATAAAAGATTAGCCACTTTTTTAAAGGATAGGCTAGAAATTATTTAAAGAGAAAGCAAAGTATTGGAGAGGAAAAAATGGACAAGAGAAAACTAGGATTAGTATATCTATTAAGGGCTAGTTATGTCTGTTGCTTACTGGAAAGGAGACCACAAATTCCAGTTTCCCTTCTAAAGTAATAAAAGTGGGTAGAATGTAGGGTTATTTATTTACTTATGGGATAGTGACAAGTGAATGACTGCTTTAGGCTATGTAACACAAAGCAGAAAGTAGCTCAATGGCATTTCTTTTTCTAACCATAAAGAGCCTACTTAGTCAATTTGTGTAGATGTAATCCAGACGATAAATAACGCTTGAAGGATTTTGAAGAAATAATTTAAACTCAACACATACTTTACTTCTAAACACTGAGTAAGTCAACATCTGTAGTTTTTTTAAGTTCTTGTAAGATTGACACTTTCTGAGCAGCGGTATTTTCTTCCAGACAGCTCCCTAGTCATAGTAGTGGTGGTGGAAGATACGGCAATCATGAATTTGGTGGCTTGCTGAGTTTATTCAAAGAATGAATGTTGGAGGTAGAACAGCTATTTATTCAATATCTTATAGGTATTTCCCTTAGCATCTTCCTCTGTTAACTTGCCAGTCAAAATATTTGTTATAGATTAGCAATTGTTATCATTCTTTATTGACTTACCTCTTCCTAACCAAAAGTTGTTGGTTTTGACACTTTTTTTGTTCAAAAATTGGATAATTTGTTTCCCAATTACAAATGTTACACACCAACCTTGAGATATCTGTAAATTCTGGAATCAGGAGAGCTACTTTTTTATATTGTTATTTTTTCCATTTTTATAAAATTTAAAATATGATAGATCAGAAGCAAATATGTCAAGAGGTTAATGTTGGTTTAATCTTGGTGGTGAGATCTGAGTGCATGCTATATATATTTTGTTCTGTAGTTAAAATATTTAAAAAACTTTTAAAGCCCCAAAAACTTCTTTGTGGAACCACCAGAGATTAAAAATAAGAAAGCTAATTGAGCTACATAGCTACCATTTAGAATTAATTACTTTAAAAATTTGAGAATGAGTCTTTTTAGGTTTACTTTTTAAGTATACATTCTCATAAATTTTGTTGGTTTGTTTTACTTTCCACAATTTTTTTTTCATTCAGTGTACAATTTGACATTTTAGCTTTTGTTAAACATTCATATTTCACCAAATCTTGCCACCCACAGAATTTGTGATATCATTAATTATACTTAAAAACATGATTTACATCATATCATTGTATTGCATTGTGTCATTTACAGTGATTATAGATCTATTCTTTTATTAGTAGATGTTTTCAGTCATTTTCTGCTGAAAATAGCACTATAATAAATAACCTTATATAAACCATTTTGATAACTTCCTTAAGACGATTTTTTAAATAAAATACACACTTATAGCTCTTATACGTATATACATATAAAGCTGTTTTCTAGGAAGGTATAATTTCTCTTCTGAGATGAGTATGCTAGTGCTTAATTTATAATACCCTCCTCTAAAGTGAAAAAAAACAAATAGGGTTTGGGATTTTTGTCATTCAGGGGCAAAAAAAGATTAGCTCACTTTTATTTGCATTTATTTGATTGCTTTTCAAGTTGAACATTAAATATATTTGTGTATTATATGGTCCCTTGAGCTTTTTGTTTTAGAAATGGCCCTGTTATAATCAGGGCTTAGTGTTTTGGGTTTTTTATACATATATAGTGGAATTATTAATCTTGTGTTATATTTAGAATAAAACAATATTACCAGTTTGTATTTTGTTTTATTTCTGGCATAAATAAATTTATGATTTTATGTAGTCAGGTGTTTTGTTTGCTTGTTTGTTTTTTCACCATTTTTCCATTGCCTTTGTGCTTGCAAGGTCCTATTAGGTTCCTAGGATTGGAGTAATCCATGACCATAAACTTGGTATCTTAAAATCATAAGAATTTATTCTCTGGCAATTCTGGAAGCCAGAAGTACAACATCTGCATCACTGGGTCAAAATCAAGATGAGCAGGCCACTGTCCTTCTAGAGGCTCTAGATGAGAGAATCCATTCCTTGCCTCTTCCAATTTTGGGGCTAACTTCCTTGGCCCATGGCCACCTTAAAGACCACAGTGTAGCATTGTGATATTTCCCTACTTTTACCTTCACATGACCCTCTACCTTCTGAGTGTGTGTGTCTTATCTCCTTCTGCCTCCCTCTTGTAAGTTACAGAAAAAAATAACTTTTCTACCATATTGTATCAAACCTGAATATTAACTTGGAGATGGTACATGTTTTTGAACCTCTTTTTTTTAAAATCAGAGTTGTCTTTACCTAGACTCATAATGATAGTAGTGATTATGTATGAATCTCTACTATGCATGGAAGCAACTTTATCGAAGGATGGCCTCCAAAGATGATTGAAGTCAGTAATGTGGTTCTGTCCTTAATTCTGACTCCTCAGATTTAGTGCCTCAGATCTCATTATATTCCCCAAATACGTAAAAAATATTCTAACCACAGTTGTTTTCTTTTATGATCCAATTCTTAAACTATAAAAAGAAATTGCTACCTATAAAATATAATTGGCATTGCATATTTAGTCAGAAAGATAACCAGATGCTTTAAAAAATGAATTCTTTATACAAGATTCTCAAAACTTATTTCCTCAAATAACAGTTCTAATATTTTAAAACTATCATTTATTACCCATGTTTTTCATTTTTCTTTGATATTTGAGTGTAAAGTGAGTATGCAAGATGGCTACATAAAATGGATTATGTACAAAGTGTTTAGTGGATGCAGTTGCCTATAGGCAAGAGATTTATTTACAAAGAATTTTTGCTCCATTTTCTAAGATAAAACATTTAATATTTCATAAACTGAAAAATATTTTTCTGAGAATTAATTTTTTAAGTAGATACCTAATAAACTATTAATAGTTTTTGTTGTTTTACCTAAAGAAAATATGCATAGTTGCACAATCATGGAATCTTCTTTAAATTGAAAAAATAGTTTTATTTTAGTATTACCATTATAATCTATTTTTCTTGGTCTGCATTCTTAAAGTTCTCGGATTTGAAACATGGCTTTAAATCATAGTTTCCACAGGTGCAGTTAAAGAAGAAAGATGTTCATATATGCACTTACCCAAATAAGTTTGTATATGGAGTAAAATACTTAAAATTCTTTTGGAAAATAGAGCCATGATAGAAAAACTTCCCATCCCTATTTTTACTTACAAAAAATTAACTAAATTATTTAATATTATTAATATTAATTATATTATATAATTAATATTATAATATTATATATATTATAATATTAATTATATAATATAATATTAATAATATTATATTCATAAGCTACAATATTCCCGTTTTCTTAAAACCAAGGGATTTGAGGCGGCTGATTGAAATACATAAATGCAAATTAAATGGAGAGAGGGATAAAAATGTTTAAGTTTGAAGTGGTTAATCATATGTATTTGATTCCACAGTTGTTTGCTTTGAATAGGATGCTGAACATGACAATTTAACAAATGTGTGAGGTGGAGGTATTATTACAAAGTCAACCAGTTTAAAAATTACAAGACATTAACTGGTATATTAATAAGTACTGATATACATACATAGATTGGCAAATACATAAATGGTACATAGAAAGATATAGATATCGAGGTGCCTGGGTGGCTCAGTTGGTTAAGCAACTGCCGTCAGCTCAGGTCATGATCCCAGGGTCCTGGGATCGAGTCCCGCATCGGGCTCCCTGCTTGGCGGGGTGTCAGCTACTCCCTCTGCCCTTCTGCCCCGCTCCTGCTTGCTGTCTTCCTCTCTCCTTCTCTCTCCCCCTCCCAAAACTAAATAAAATATTAAAAAAATAAAGAAAGAAAGAAATGGAATACAGTCAAATTTATGACAATGCTGCACATAGGTTTTCTCTTGTACAGAAATGCAAAGTTATTTTACCACAATATGGGATAAGAAAAGCCTAAATATCAGGGTATGATGGAATTAATTTTCTAAATAAATTAATGTATGTATATCTGTTTATTGTTAATTTTCAAAGAACCTGAGTATCTGTTCATTGTTAATTTTCAGAGAAGGTGAGTTCAAAGAACTTGTGTAAGTAAGTACAGATTCGGGAAAAGATGATATTGGACTGAGAAGATTTGTTGGTTAAAAGAGTTAAGACAAGGGGCGCCTGGGTGGCTCAGTCGTTAAGCGACTGCCTTCGGCTCAGGTCATGATCCCAGGGTCCTGGGATCGAGTCCCACATCGGGCTCCCTGCTCCGCAGGAAGCCTGCTTCTCCCTCTCCCACTCCCCCTGCTTGTGTTCCTGCTCTCGCTCTCTCTCTCTGTCAATTAAATGAATAAATAAAATCTTTAAAAAAAAAAGAAAGATATAGATATCTACAAATTAATACACTGATATAATATATCAATAACTACGATGTATAAGCCAAAATGGAAAGTGTACTTATGCTGTTGTCCAATCCAATAGTGTACTCCACAATTTGTTCTATATTTGTTAATTTTCCCCAGTGTAATATCACTTGTTAAAGAGGAAAATAATGCTTGCTTATCCTTCCCCAGAGTTGAGTTTTCAGTTTATACCTATTAAACTGATGAAAAAACCAAGATGGAATGATAATAATTGACTTGTCTTTTGTCATATAGCCAATTATGGGTGACAGAAAGCTGGAACCCTAATTTCTTGCCATTTAGGCAGTTAGTAAGTAGTAGCCCAGTTTTAAAACCTGTATTACTTGGCCTGAAAACCAGACCATTTAGTCTCTGATACACTCCTTTTATTTGAACTTGTTGCAACTTCAATTGCCAGGAGGCAGAGAACTTCTAGGTCTCCCGAACCTAGAGGGATGTTTTAAAAATTAGTTGAAACACATTTGTATATGCAAGTGTTGACATAAAACCCCAATTTGGCCTGTGTTTATTTTTAGTTAGTATTTCATTTTCTTTAATCATACCATAGACATATAAATAGCATATAAATCGATAACTTAATAATTATGTGTGGTATATATACTTTCAATTTAGATAATGTAGTTGTCTGTAAATTGTTATCCCTTTTCTCAAAAATCGGCTTTCAGAGAAACAGTGATCACTGATATGTGGTCAATCATTTCCTTCTCATTCCTTCAAGAAGTCTAGTTCACACTGTTACCTGTCCTCAGTGGCTTAGACCTTTACTGTGGTCACTCTAAGTTATCCACTGTCCTCTCTGAAGTTCAGTTGAAACTGCCATCAACATCCCTCTGAGGGATTCTCATCTATTATACCAAAAAATAACCCATGCTCTACAAAATCTGGCTTCCTCATTTCCTCCCGTACAACCTTGCTATTTGTCCATCTAGTGACCTGTGACTGTTGTCTTCTTTTTATGGATGAGTTTTCTGATAGCATTACAGTCAGCAATGATTCTCACTCTCGTATGCATTGCCATGGAACTTTTTAAAAAAGCATTCCTAAAGCATGTTTCTATGAATTGATTGTATATGGGTCTCAGTGCAATTTAACTGTAACACACCATAGTGACCAAAGGCATAGACTTTGGAGCATGACAATCAAGGGAATAGTCCAGAATTAATAACTGCCTGTGTTCCAGATGAATGCCAAACTCCTTGTCTTGGTCAAATTAATGTCAGAGATAGAAAAATTTTAGGAGAATGTGGCTATTCTTTTGTGGCTAATAGAGTATTGGGAAGATCAGTGTAATTGTGAATGAGAAATGGTTTCAAGGGAAGGTTGAAATGACATTCTGGAGGAAGGGCCCAGAATGTCAAACTAATTTATTGGTAATGTCCTTTCTGTCTTGCAAAGGGAAACCATCATAATCAGAATTCTAGCAACTTACCACTGATGTCTGTATGACTAAAGGAAAAGAGAGTTAGAAATCTCTTTTAGGAGGCTATTTTGGATTAATGTCCAAAATAGACCAGTATAACTGGGAGTGAGAAGGAGATAGCACCTCATCTAAAACCTTACTTCATTCACCCACTAACAAATATGTGATAGGCACATAATCAATGCCAGTATGGTGACTAGCTATGAGGCACCAAGAAGAGGAAGTTCAAGTCTGGAGTTGTAAATCCAAGCAAAGAAGAGGGTAGTGATGCATTTAAAATCATAGGCATGGGAGAATACAAATTTGGAAGGGAAATTAATAAATTCTCATCTACCCCTGTGGAGTTTGAGATAACTTCAGACTCATTTTATGGAGAAAACAGCAGGCTGCCAAGTGTGTAACTTTGATATTTAGATAATAATTTGAGAATTACTCAGTAAGGATGATATGTGAAATTGTGGGAGGGAAGTAGATTAGTGGAGAATATGTAGGCTGAAAGAAGTGCACTCTGACCATGGGACCTAGAAAATAAGCTGGTGAAAGGGCTTAAGATGCAGTGATATGTAACCTGGCTTAAAGTAGCCATGCTGTTGGGGTGACCAGCTGGCTTAGTTGAAAGAGCATGTGACTCTTGATCTTGGGGTTGTGAGTTCGAGCCTTGTGTTGGGTGAAGAGATTACTTAAAAATAAAATCTTTAGGGGCACCAAAGTGGCTCAGTTGGTTAAGCATCTGACTCTTGATTTCGGCTCAGGTCATGATCTCAGGGTTGTGAGATGGAGCCCCATGCACTCTGGACATGGTGCCTGCTTAAGATTCTCTCTCTCTCTCTCTCCCTCTGCCCCTCCCTACTCCCTCCCTGCTCTCTAAAAAATAAATAAATAAATAAATAACATCTTTTTAAAAAGTAAGAAAAAAATTACTAAAGTAGCCATGCTGCTAATAAAGGTAGCATACTCAGCCTTGTCAGACTCCTTTGAGACCTGTCCAAGAATAAAGCATCAGTGGGTTTGATGGTAAGTTCATTAGTAATTGAGCTTTACAAGAACCCTCTTAGTAGAATAGTTGGAGTCAGAAAATTAATTCTATTTTGTTTAGAGACAAAAGAGAAATGAGGAATTAAAACAGTTGTATCTAACTAGTTTCCTCAAAATTAATGTAGTTTAACTGTGTTATTTTTCTTATTACAATAATATATATTCATACAGGAATTTCAAGTTATACTGAAAAGTATAAAGAAGTAAATTCATATAGAAAAAGTATCAGAAAGAAAGTATTAACATGCAAAATTCCAACAAAAGAATCATTAATTATTTAGCAAGCATTTTCCCAAACTTGTGTGTAGTTACTCATACTCAACAGAAGAAACATATATGTATGCTTACATGTAATATTAGCTATATACACATATATATAATTGCATGTAATATTCCAGTTTGTAATATTTCATTTCACTCAGTAATATCCTAAAGCTCTTGCCATATTAGTTAATATAAAATGTATTTTATGGCTGCATGCTATTCCATTATAGCTATATAAAATAATTTAATAAATTCACTATATACAAATAAAAACATGTATTTGTACACTTGTCTGATAGTTGTCTTGGGATAAATACAAATAATGTTTCAATGAATATAAATGCCCCTCCAAAATGTTTCCATCAAGTTGCACTCTAAGCAAGTTGAAGTAAAGGTTTTCCCATATACCAAGTATAGACTAACAGGACAGCAAAACAATATTAGGATATTAACTGATATTAATTAGCATTTGTTTATAATAGATACAATTACCCCAGTTACTTGACCCTCTTCAGCAATGCTCAGCACTTAGGGAAAAAAATGCCAAAGATTATTCTAGATTTGAAAATTGAAATGGCACACATGGCAGGCAGAAGGTTAGAGTGAGTAAGAAACACATCTATAGGTATGTGAAATTAACGATGTAACTGCCAGCTATCTAATCTAAAAGGGATAAGAGCTCAGCGAGAGCTGAGGGTGAGCTGGAGGGGACACAGCTCCTAAGAAAGGAGATGTTTGTGTAAAGACATGTATGTGTATGTCTTTATACAAAAAAGTAGAGGACTTTGGAATTGAAGAGGTCTAGGTCATATGAGGGGATGGTTAAAAAGCATATTAACTTGAGTGTTAAGAACCTAGAGAGGGTAATCAAAGAATGTTGTGATACAAGTAGGCATAAGTCAATGGAGAAAAGAAAAGAGCCAATAAAGTTGGAGAGATAAAGACAAATAAATGGGAAGAAGACATTACAACTGAATGGCACGAGATCAAAAGTGGAGCAGGTATTGATAAAAACAGGGTGATGGTTTCAATACAGAAAGGAATGAGGAAAACACTGGCACCTCATTATTCATTCATGGCTATGAGTATGGGGGAGGATCTCAGGATAGGTAGCATTATCAAGTTTAGGTCAGGTTTTGGTTGAAGTGAGGAAATGGAGACAGCATTCTAGAAAAAGTTTAGATAGTAGGATTTTTAAAAATTTGCTAAATGATCTAGAATGTAGCCAGAAGCAAATCCAATTTAGAAGGGTCCAGAGAATGAAAACACTATGGCTTGATTGCCACCACAACCCCCCCCCCCCCGCAAATCAATGTATTTACTTTTCGTCTGGCTTTCTTTGATCTCTTCTGCTTCATTATGACTATGAGGTCACCATTAAAAGAAACAAATGAACTAGTAAGACCCATAACTTCGGTTCTACAATACTTTATAAAAATGAGACTGTTGTTTTTTGTTTTCTTTTTTAGTACAGATCATCTAACAGATTCCCATGATACTCATAATATTTTAAATTTATTATTAATTACATATATCTTATGCATTTGAACAGACACTAAAGGCTAAGTTCCTACCAAGGCCCTGAGCTTCACTAAATTCACTGTTGTGTCTTGCCTGGCAGAATTTGCCAGACGAAAGATCAGTTCACTTAGAAAATACAGCAAAGGTATTATTCTTTAAATATTTAACTTCTTGGGATACCTGGGTGGCTCAGTCAGTTAAGCGTCTGCCTTCAGCTCAGGTCATGGTCTCAGGGTCCTGGATCAAGCCCCACATCGGGCTCCCTGCTCAGTGGGAAGCCTGCTTCTCCCTCTCCCTCTGCTCTCTCCCTCTCCCTCTGCTCTCTCCCTCTGCCCTCTCCCTCTGCCCCTCCCCCCACTCGCACGCGCACTCTCTCTCAAATAAATAAAATCTTTAAAAAATATTTAACTTCTTGCCTCAGTATAATGTAAGTAATTCTGAAAGAAAATAGGAAGAAAATCTACTTTGCTTACAACAGGTGTTTAGAGAATGAGATAGCATTATGGTGTTACTGAATATATATCATTGTGGTCTTGAAGTCTTCTCAAGGCTTTTAGATGTTTTAGGCTCAGTTTTCTTATCATCTAAATACAGATATCCCCATTAACGTAAATCATATTTATTGACAAAAAAGGCAATTTTCATTTTTTGTCATGTGCAGTGATTGCATACTTGTGAATTTGTCTATGAAATTTTACCACACAGGGCGCCTGGGTGGCTCAGTTGGTTGAGCAACTGCCTTCGGCTCAGGTCATGGTCCTGGAGTCCCGGGATCGAGTCCCACATCGGGCTCCCTGCTCAGCAGGGAGTCTGCTTCTCCCTCTGACCCTCCCCCCTCTCATGTGCTCTCTCTCTCTCTCAAATAAATAAATAAAGTCTTTAAAAAAAAAAAAAGAAATTTTACCACACAGAATAACCTCTAGTAGCTAGTCTATACACATTTAATCCTTACAACAACTTTATGAAGTAAATACTATCTTCTTTTTTTTTTTTCACTGAGGAAAAATAAAGACAGAGAAGTTGCAAACGAGTAGCAAAACTGCCACACCCATTATGGATGTAGGTTTGAGTTTTCAAACATGTTTAAAAGCATTTCTCCTTGGCTGGAGTATTCACCAGAAGCATAATTTTTACCCAGGAGAATCAATGTATGCAAGAAAAGTTTTGTTCTTGACCAATAAATGTATTAACACTACAGAGAATAGATTAAACTGAAGAAAATACTGTATGTTTGAGAAATTCCATGTTAACCTGGCTTTTTATCTTTGGTCAGACCAAGGTTTTAGGTCAGCAAATGGGAAAGTCCACAAAGTTACTGAAATAACTTGAAAAATGAGTAGAACAACTCCAAGAGCAGTTCTACCTTAATCGCTTGTCATTTTCCTGTCTAAAACAATATTCTTCATTTAATCAATTCTTGGTTACTCAGTACATACTAAGAAGGGACTTGATAATATCAAAAGCCACAGAAGCTGTTCTAAGGAAAGAGTTGACCATTGGCTCAGACTCCTGGAAATAATCTGAGGTGGTGCTGAGCTGGGAAAGCACCTACAACAGCAAAGACGATTAGATGTCTGTGTTTGTATAAAGCATTCTTTTGCATTTAAAGAGGACTTGGAGGCATTTCAAGAAAATACAAACAAGTGAGTCTGTAGGAAAATTAGAAGAAAGAAACTGGGAGGAAAACTTGTCTCAGACAAGTTCTGGGATATTGAATTCAGTGTTACTCTAGTGCTGAGGTTCACATAAAGAAAAGAACACATCAGAGAAGAACAATGAAGAAAGGGTTGCATTGCCGTAACTGACAAAGGAATGGTTGTTGGGCACATGCTTGCCACTTTTGGTGTTCACGAGTCTTCTATATCTTTACTGATTGGTGTGTGCATGTCTCTGAATCAACAATATGTCACTGAGAGATGTGTTCAGATCTGTTACTCTGGACATGGACTTTTACATTTCTCATTGGAAAAGTGGGTATTTTCACTTTCTATATTTTGAAACTATGCTTCTAGTTGCAGGCAAATTTTAAAATATTCCATCTATTGAACTGAATATTTTGTCATATTTGGTGAACCTCTTTATTTAAGTGGTGCTTTTGATTTTTTTTTATTTTGTCAGATATTAAGGCATCAGCTTTCTTTTAATTTAGTATTTAATTGAATGATCATCTTACTGTATATATATATACACACACATGCACACACTATATATATATCTTTGCATCCTTTTGTTTACAACACTCTTCTGTCCCTCTTTACTGTTTTTCTTCTGTTCTAAGAACCAAGGCTAAGACTTTCATTATATCCCCTGTAGGGAGCTATTGTCCTACCCACCTTAGCCTTGGCTTTATCTCCTGCCCCTACACCCAGTCAATTAAAATGTATGTTCCTGCCTTAGGAAGGATAGGCTGATGTCCCCAGGGTGTTATTTTGTCTCACAGAATTCAGACTTCCCAGTCTTTTCTGGCCTCAAAGGTATCTCATTTTTCCCATGACTTTATTTATTTATTTATTTATTTATTTATTTATTTATAGCTTTGCCACATTGGTAGCTTCCCTATAGATATCCGGTACTACCACGTTAACTAGCATTTAAATAGTATAATAAAGCTCTCCTTAAAAAGTAAATGGGGAAGATATAATCTCATCCTATTTTAGAGTTTTAGGATGCTGTTACCACCTTGTTTATTATTCCTACTCCCAGGAAAGCTCTCATCTAAGAGCTTCTGTTCCTTCTGCTTATCCTCCATTTGATGGTGACTCAGTGTCTCTCTATCAAACCTC